>NC_071279.1:20892577-21147577 GCF_023375685.1 Ictalurus furcatus
AAAATGATAGAATCCTGGGAGTTTGTGTTGCTGTAGTTTTATAAGCAAACGACACGGTCAAGTTTAAATCACTTCTTTATTTCACTTACACACCAATTTCATTAACATTCTGTGAAACATTTCCATTTCGTATTAATGCCCTGAAAGAAAATGATTCCAAAACAGAAATAAATCGAGCTGTTCGATGTGGACAAAACTAATGGCGCCCTATAAAAGCAGGAGGAGTTTGTGTGTGTCTGTGGTAGCTGATGCGCTGCAGTGGCTGAGCTGCATTACTGGAAGATTTAGCACATCACTAATAAGAGGGGCTCAGTCACTTTTGTCGTTTTCAGCTCTCTGTGACCTTTTATAATGATAATGAGTCTTTACTGTTTATATGTACATATGCACTGGTGTATATGAAACAGGTTTGGAAAAGAAATAGTGCATAGGCAACACTTTAAAGACACTTCTCCAACTCTGTACATTATGCTATGCAAATGAGTTCCACACTGCGGCCACTTTTGGCAATAGCCAATCACGTTGCTGGAATGGAAAGGTGCCAGATTACAGTCTCCTTCTTAGCAGAAAGGGATAAATGATAAGGAGTCTTTATTGGTCACACATACATACGCACAGTGAAATTGTTTTCTTCGCATACCCCAGCATGTTTGAGGTTGGGATCAGAGCGCAGGGTCAGCCATGATACAGCGCCCCTGGAGCAGAGAGGGTTAAGGGCCTTGCTCAAGGGCCCAGCAGTGGCAGCTTGGCAGTGCTGGGGCTCGAACCCCCGACTTTCTGTATCTTCTGATACAGGTGATAACTTATGGCTAACTGGCATTTATAAACATACACATGAGAAGAAAGAAGAAAGGTATATGTATATCTGGTGTGAATATTTAGTTTAGTTTACACATTTACACGTTTATAAAACTTTACTTAATGAGTGATAAGTGAGGCTCAGTGTCAGGACTGCAGCTGATTTAGCTTTCAGTAATACGGTTAATAACATGTAGCTTTCATTTCTAGCATTAATAGTGGTCATAAATAATAAACAACACACACACACATCCAGCAGTACAGGGAACATACCAACACACCAATAAATCAATAAATAATAATAATAACAATGTGAACTGTAGCTCAGTAACTGTTTTACTGTATTCCTGTCAATATTAAATGACTATTTCTTTCACTCAGGCAGAAAAAAACTCCTCAGCCTGACTGACTGGTGGAGTATCTCTAAGCTCCACCCACTTGAGTTTGTATCAGTAGTGTGATAATGACACAAGCAGCACTGGCATCATCGCTGAAATCAGAGATGACATCAGAGCTGACATCACAGCTACGTCACAAACACCTTAAGTTTCTGCATCTCGCTCTCTCATCCTGAATCAGTAGCAACCACTCAGTTTGACAGTATGACCAATCAGAGACAGAGCCTACTGAAACCACGCCCACAGGCTGCAATGCAAGGTAAGTGTATGGTTTGATTCTTTACACGGTTTGATTAATAAATAAATACATTTATAATGCTTGAGGTTTGTTTCATTATTCACAATCACATGTTTATTTATGTATTTATTGTGTGATGTATTTATTTACTCCTCTACAGAGTTCTCTTCAATACTGTAATGATGTCATCAAACCCGCAGCAGTCCAGCAGTACTGTTCCATCACACTGCTTTTTGGGACAAAACCGTCACTGATGCCATGGAAGTAAGCCTCACCTTTTAATCCAAACACTCTGTGTCCATCTCACACACACACACGTTCCCATAGCACTCAGGTGTGTGGACCTGTCGTATCTGCAGATATATCCAGAAGTGTCTGGTGTATCAGAAGTGTACAGCTATGTCTGTAGCTCTATGGCGGTCTGTGGGCTAACTGACAGAGGGACCTTGTTATCCAGGGGGCGTGGCCTCAGCACCTTACACAGCGCCTCCCAGAGAAGGCGGGGCACAGGGGGGCTGAGCAGAATAAACACCCAGGGGTCAAGGATGGGGTTCATGGAGAGCAGCAGGAGAGCCGTCAGGTCCAGACTGCGGTTCGTTCTGGGTGAGCTGATATACAAGCAGATCTGCACATAGAGAGAGAGAGAGAGAGAGAGAGAGAGAGAGAGAGACAGAGAGAGAGAGAGAGAGAGAGAGAGAAAAAAGGGGGGTAGAGAGAGAGAGAGGGGTAGAGAAAGAGAAGGGGGAGTGGGGGGGAGAGAGAGGGGGTGGAGAAAGAGATAGGGGGTGGAGAGAGAGAGGGGGGGTGGAATGAAAGAGAGAGACGGGGAGAGAATGAGAGAGATGGGGTGGAGAGAGAGAGAGAAAGAGAGAGAGAGAGGGAGGAAAGAGAGAAGGGAGAGAGAGTTTAGACAACAGTATCATATCTTCATCAGAGTATTCCTTTAAGACGTTGGTGAGGTGGTGTTAGATTACACAGATATGGGGTTAGGTTAGGGTTGGGTTAGGGTTGGGGGTGGGGTTAGTTGGTGATTGACAGGTTTGTACTCGTCTATCCGACACTAACACTCAGAACGCTTCACAGAAGCAGAGAGAATAATTCTCAGGAAAATGACTTGTTACAGAGGGTCATTTCCTGTCGAGGGTTTCGGTAAAATTGTGAGAAACATGAGAGCACAGTGTGTGACTCGTACAGTGGGCGGGGCTTCCTGTTAGCTCATTACGAAGTACATGTAAATGTGTTGACGGAATAACTTTTTTAAAACTATTTAAAAAGAGTTATTAATAGTTTTCAGATTGTCACCCATCAGAGAGTGTGTTTGAGGTTAACAGTGATGACATCACAGCGATGCTACTACAGTCTGAAGAGGAAGAGTGACGGGAAACCAGGCTGATGTTAGTGCTGCTCTCCTTCAGCTGTAGCAGTGGAATGTTCCTCTCATTATACCAGCGGTTCTCAAACTTTTTTGGCGTGTGACCTCATGTTAAGAGCCCAAAATCCCCACAACTCCATACCAGAGCACCACCCTAATACTTCCTCCCCAGAGCTCTCTTATTTAAAGCTCATTCATGCAGTGAGATTTTCTCCTCCATGTTCATGTGAGGAGTGTAGATCATTACATTACTCTATACTCTAGAACCCTGCAGGTCAGAACCTCTCTGATCTAATGTAGTCTGGGTTCCTGTACAACATTGTGCTCATCATTCTGTTGTGTAGGGAGTAGTGAGAAGGATTAGGAAATACAGTCATGGGAAAAAGAAAGTACACCCTCCTTCAGTCCTGTTTTTATTTAGCAGGGCCTAAGTAACAATTGTGTGGACCTCACAAACTTCTACAAACAAATAACCTCAGGTGAAAAAAAACACACCAAAAAATAAGTACACCCTTCCTACTTCCACAGTAATTAAGAGAGTAATTAGCGGCCAGATGTTACTAATGAAATTCACAAGATTAGTTCATCATGAAGAACTGTCACTAGCTCTATAAAAGCAGAACTTTTGGCAGTTTGCTGTTCTGGAGCACTCAGGTGCGTGTCTACATCATGCCAAGAAGAAAGGACATCAGCCATGACCTCACAGAAGAAGGCTGGCTAGGGAAGAAAGCCCTTGTCTCCAAGAAGAAAATGGAGCATGATTCAGGTTTGTCAAATTGCACCTGAACAAACCACAAAAGCTCTGGAACAATATGCTTTGGATTGATGAGACCAAGGTAGAGATGTCTGGTCATCATGCACAGCGCTATGTTGGCAAAAACCAAACGCAGTGTATCACCACATACACTCCATACCCACTGTGAAGCATAGTGGTGGAGGGGTGATGATTTGGGCTTGTTTTGCAGCCACAGGACCTGGGAAACTTCATTGAGACAGCGAGGAACTCCAGTTTATACCAGAAAATACCAGTTTATATCAGATCTGTCCTGCAGCTAAATCTGGGCCAAAACTGGGTCATGCAACAGGACCGTGATTCCAAACACACCAGGAAATCAACATCTGAATGACTAAAGAAGACAAAAATGAAGGTGTTGGAATAGCCAAGTCAAAGTCCAGACCCCAACACCAGTGAGATGCTGTGGTGGGATATTAAGAGAGCTGTGAAAAAATCGAATGCTCTCAAACATCAATGAACTGAAGCACTGTGGGTCAGAATTTCTCCAAAACAACGTGAGAGACTGATAAACTCCTACAGAAAACATTTACTTCAGGTTATTGTTGTTGAAGGTGGTTCTACATCTTACCGAATTATAGGGTGTACTTATTTTTTCCCACCTGGTTTCTGAACGTTGATTTCCTTTTTGAAAAAATGACTACGTGTGTTTTTTGTTGTCCCCTGAGGTGATATGTTTATTTATAGAAGTTGGTGAGGACCAAACAATGGAGGTGTGAAAAACATCCTCGTAAATCTTTCACGCTTGGTCAGACACTGCGTTTACATGGACAACAATAATCCACTATTAATCCGATTAAGACAATACTCTAATTAAGAAACTACCATGTAAATAGCAATTTTTAATGACCTTAATCTAATTAAGGTCATACTCGAATTAAGCTCTAATCGAATTAAGACAGGTGGAGTACTCCTGTTTTAGTTGCATTATGGACGTGTATTATAGACATGTACACACCTTAATCACATTATGAACGTCGTGTGAGAGTTTTCACCGCATTGTGCGACAGGACACGTACACACACGGCGAACAAGAGAGTTCGGCTGCATCCCAAACCGCGTACTAGCCTACTATATGCCTGTAGTAGGTGAAATACATGTATTTCGGCTACTATATAGACAGTAAGTACGCGGTTTGAGACGCAGCCCAGGGATTCAAGCAGTTGTCTGTTAGCACGTACAGCATGTTTAATAATTAACTGCACTTAAAGCGTTAGTAAAAAAAAATTAATAAAAACTGTATACGGTCCTATAATGAAGACGAACTGTATGTTGATACGTGAAATTCTGGAGGGACGTCGGACGGCGTGGCGCGGTGACGTAATGACACGGCTGTTAACCTAATTATGTTCTATAACATGTAAAATGGGAACATGACAGGAGTATTCTAAAAGCGACTCATGTAAACACCTTAATCACAATATTATCTTACTCAGAGTAAGCTCAATAATTAGATTACTGCTGTCCATGTAAACGTAGTCAGAGAGAAGGTGACCGAAAACCTAACTAAATCTTTAAAGGTGCTTTTAGAAATCACAAAAATCACCCAATTTAAAAGATTCTGTGTAAGACATCCAGAGTTTATTATCTCCAGGTCTCCAACACATCTGCAGCTCTGTGCTTCAGCTCAGTTTAGCTGCTCTATAAACAACCCAGAGAAACACACATACACACACACACACACACACTCACACATACACACACACACACACACACACACACACAGAGCATGTTTAATTCTCTCATTTGTAAGTCGCTTTGGATAAAAGCATCTGCTAAATGAAAAAATGAATAAATGTGAATGTAATTCACTTCCTGCAGTAAGTTGATTCATTGTTGAAATGCTAGCAGACACTCTGTATGCTTGTGATGTCTCAAAGCTAAACAGAAACAGATCAGCACTGGGTTCTCACGACATCATACCTCCAGATCAGAACCGAGCGCTCGGTCTACAACAACACCGCCATCTTAAACCCCTCCCACCTCACAGTGTGCATAGTGCTTCACCTCACCTTCACCTGTCACTAATCTCCTTCCTTTCTACTTGCTTTGGCAAAACAATTGTACATTATTTCCCACACCAATAAACACATGAAAACTGAAACTGAAAAAACAGAGAGAGAGAGAGAGAGAATATAATTGTTTATGGTAGGTATAATGTAAGTGATAACAGGAACTAATTTGAACATTAAATCTCACTATAACGTGTTAAATGTGTGACGTGTCGTTCATTAATAAATTAAACAGTGTAATGTTTTGTAAGCCGCTGTGGTATAAGTGGAATAACACTCAGCACTGTGCGGTTATACTGCATTACACTCACACACACACACACACACACACACACACACACACACACACTAATCCAGTGTGTTAGATGTAGAGCACTCAGCAGAGTTCAGAGGTAACACAAAATACGGTAGGAGAAAACATCATCACGCAGTAGAAACACATTTTACAATGTTTATTTCTTTCATTAATTTTTCTCTGTCTGTAGAGCACTTTATACAGCTGTGTGAGTTCACACCGAGACCAGCTCACACTGTAACTGTTTAATTATCACAGATGAAATGTGAGAAAAATCCACCTGCTGAAAACCCTGTGTGTGTGTGTGTATGTGTGTGTGTGTGTGTGTGTGTGCACGAGCGATTACTAATCTACTAATCATATATAATGTTATATATTTTCATCAATTTAAACCTGTTTTATAGTGACAATAATTAATTTTGTATATATAATTGACAATATTAATAATAATAATAATAATAATAATAATAATAAACCCTTATAATAATAATTATTATTATTATTATTATTATTATCATTGACAGTAATCAGCTCAGCCTGAACAGACATTACCCCATTTGATAATTTTTTATAATCCCCCACTTCCTGTTCCCAGAATTCTACACTTTCTGTTCTGACATTCCAGATGTTAATCAGCAGCAGCACTTGATTTCCACACCCAGCTTCATCACTCTGCCTCAGGTGTTCCTCCTGTGGTTCTTCTCTCAGATCTGAGCTGTGAGCCCTCACTGTGTTCTCGGGGGTTCTTACACTCCAAACACCACTGAGTTCTCTATTCCACAAACATCTAAACACCTTCTTCAGACTCCACACCTCACTGCTGTACTTTTCTATCATTTACACTCTTGGAGGAAACATGTAAAAACGTTTAGAATAGAAATGATGATTGAATGAGTCTCACCACGAGCGGAAGTGAGCAGATGAGGAAGGTGATGGTCATGAAGGCGAGTAGGACCAGGTGCTCGAGCTCCTCCGAGAGCGAGCGTGTCGGGGCGGAGGTTCTGAACCTGCGCGCGGAGCCCCGGTGCAGCTCGCACCTCCGGTACATGAGCACGAGGTGGTAGATGACGCAGACGTTGCACAGCACGATGCACGCGATCATGACGAGCAGGCAGGACGCGTACAGGTTCTTGTAGACGTTGTGCTCCTGCTGCGCGGACATGTCCACGAAGCACCACGTGCCGGGACAGTACTGCACGTATTCACCGAAACCAAAGAACGGCGCGAGGCAGAAGAGCGCGCCCGACAAGTAGACTAGCGCGAGCGCCAGGTAACCGCAGCGCACGCTCAGGCGTCTCTCGTAGAAGTATGGCACGGCGATGGAGAGGCAGCGCTCGAGCGCCATACACAGCAACAGCGCGAGCGTCACGAGACTGAAGAAAGTCATGGCGAAGCCGAAGTACTGGCACGCGACCTGGCTTCCGCCCAGCGCGCTCAAAGACTCGTTCCGCGCGTACGCTGCGATCACCAGCGGGCTGACCGAGCACGTGCCCAGCAGGTCGGTGACGAGCAGCGAGGTGAGAAGCACCTGGAACAGGTTACAAGAAGAGGAGTTACCTCGCGCACTCTGCTTCCTCCTCCTGCGCCGGACCTCCAGCAGCACGAGCGCAACGGCGTTCCCGAGAACCCCGGCGGAGAACATGAGCGCGGAGGTGGTGGGAGAACCTTCCCGAACCCACTGCTCACCTTCACAATGCTCAGAAATGTTCATCTCTCTCTCTCTCTCTCTCTCTCTCTCTCTCTCTGTGTGTGTGTGTGTGTGTGTGTGTTTATCCGAGATTATACCGAGTGTGTATCCTCTCCGAGCTCCATCTCTGTGTGTGTCCCCTATACTCTGTGTGTGTTTGTCAAGCGCAGCCCACATGAAGAGGAGGAGCTCATGCAGGCCACGCCCTTTATACAACACACCCTGTTAAAGGGTCATGAAACTTCCCTGTTTCAGCTCAAGTCTACTTCTCACTGTTTTTGAAAAATGCAGCTTAAATGGGCGTGGATGAAGAAGGGAGGGGGAGTGGGCGTGGCAGGGAAAGGCATGAGAGGAAGAGGGGGGTGATCCCTCAGAACACTCACAATACAGATGGATAGTGACAAAGTTTGTAGATGAGCAGAGGACTTCTCTCCTCCTGAAGTCCCAGGGCTAAATGGAGACACAGAAGATAGCAGTGCAGGTCCTCTGCCCTGTCTATTTAAACATTAGCCCCTGGTGTGACTATGGAGGAAAATATAAAATATAACCGGCGGCAGCACGGGCGGGAGAAGTGTCGGAATGGTTGTTAGCTAATAGGCTCGAGCTTTTCATGAAAAAAGGCGAAGCTTCTTCCCTTCAACACAGACTCTCGTTGTATAGTTTTGCACGCGACGGCCCACAGAGCTTTAAGTAAAACTGTTATGGAGAAAATTAGACACATACCTCATCTGAAGGGATGGAAAAGTCCTCGGGACGGAGTACCGCATCACTGTGCAGACACAAACTGCTTTCATGAGCAAGTCTGAAGTTCTCATAGCTCTCCAGAATAAACACACTCAAACTCTTACACCACTGAAACAAACACCTGCAACCCATTAGAACCTCTCATCTACTCCATCTGCAGGAAAGCACCACGTGCTGTCACGAATAATTAAGAGACATCATCTTCTCATAGGATAAGAACATGCAGGCTCATGAATAATTATGAGACGCCGACACGTCATTGAAGTACTATAGTACATTTCCACGTGACTGCCTGTGACCGAGATTTTAAACCAGGAAGATCGAAAACAGAAAAAAGCTCAGAAGTAACCCGCTTTCTCCTACAGTTAAAATGAACAGATGCTGAGATTGTCTTTATGATGTGCGATATCAGAGAACATCTCAGTTACAATCTCAGAAAATGTAGTTTAGTGATTCCTGATGCTTTAAAGGCAGACTTCAGTTTTCAGAAATAAAATATAAAGTCATTAAATAATGAATACATAAAGCACAAAACTGTTAAATGACTATAAAGATGTAAAGAACAGCGCAGAGTTCTGTAGCGAATATTAAATAACACAAATGTAATAGAACTCACAGGATAAAGGTGTACATATTAAATACTTAAACAAGTGTAAGGAGATGAACAGCACACAGGTAGAGAATAAAGTAAAATAATTATGAGGAATAACACACAGCAGTGTGTGTTAACTGTTAGGTGTTATTTTATTTATTTGTTAAAGTTTTAAAGTAGATGTGGAGAAAACTGTCTGTAATTTAACACACACTCATATTTCTCCCCGAGAAAGACAAATCTCACTTTTCTTGGTTTAACCTTCAGGTTTGTTTTTAAAATAAAGTTTTAGGTTCACTAACAGCACTTTATCTGTTCAACAGTAAAATTTATCGTAAAGAAGACCACTTGTTCTGACCAATCAGATTGGAGAATTCTGTCACACTGTAGTATAAATATATATCTCACTGGTTTAACTCCCGGCTCAGAAGCACTCATTAATGTATATACATATATACATATATATGATAATGTAAAGAGCTGGGAGTGTAGGATGAAGGAGATGAATCAGAGTCTTCATCATCCTCAGTGTGAAGGTCAGTGTTTGAGGAGTAAATATATCAACCTACCCTCTATACGTCACTTTACAGCTCCTCACCAACCTGTGAATATAAACCCTAAACCCCTCTGTTCTGTTCTCTTCAGGGAATAAGTGAGTAATATGAAGTGTTCTGCACTCGAGTTCTCTCATAAAACACGAGCTGTGTCTGAAACCGCTCCCTATCTCCTAGGTACTGCACTATATCGGGGGTTTGTAGTGGTGTCTGGATTCTGAGCAAACATCTCCATCTCGTTTATACCCACAATGCACTCTGATTTAAATCATCGGCTGTACACTCGCCAACACACTATTTCCCATATTTCCCATACGTGTGTGTGGGGGTGAAATAAATCCTCGTATTTTTGCTTCACATTAAGTTTGATGTGTTTTACATAAGCAGCGTTGCGGTTCTCTTTCCTACATCCTCAAAAAATGAATTTTAAACTCTAACTGTGACTGAACCGTAGACGTGGATCCACACCCACCCACACACACACACACACACACACACACACCGAGTATAGTTTGTTTATAAATAGGTTGCAATGGTTACCCTACAGCACACTATCACAGGAGGTTTGGGACGGAGCCCGTGGAGTGGATGAAGAGAAAAAGTGATGAAACACAGAGACAATGGAGACGCCATGTTACCGAAACACACACACACACACACACACACACACACAGAGGGTCTGATCTGACACACTGTGTGTGTGTGTGTGTGTGTGTGTGTGTGTGTGTGTGTGTGGTGTGGTGATCGTTTTGTGTGGTTTCCAGCCCCAACCATAGTGCACTCACTTATCAGAAGAGGTGCAGCTTTCCCGTTCAAATACTCAGCAACTGACAAACAACATCTCTGTGTGTGTGTGTGTGTGTGTGTGTGTGTGTGTGTGTGTGTGTGTGGTGATAGTTATATTTGTTCTCTTAATGAATAATGATTAAAATATTCTTGAATCCAGTTTTATATACACAACACGTTAACGTTTTATTCCATTTGACATTACTGCCTGATTACATATTCATTTATGGGCGAATATAAATTCTCAGGACACGAAACAGGGGGCGGAGCTTATCGTAATAATGCCCTGTTCTGATTGGCCAGTGTAATTGCAGAATTTAGTGACATCTGGTGTGTAAGAACTACATTTCTGCTATTTCCGCTATAAATACACTTTAAAACTATTTGATTCAGTTCATTATTGAGTCAAATCTCAGTGCATCATAGTTTATATTCAGTGAAGATGAACTCGTGGGGTTTCTAAACTTCTCTGCTGCTCAAATCCTGATCTCATCAAAATATAAATAAACACGTTACGGTTATTTTTCTGAGTAGCATTGATACTAACTGGTGGACAAAAGTGTTTACATTGCTCTTTCCAGCAGGGGGCGACAACAACCCACTCTATACACTGTGACGTCATCACTATTTTAGGGTGTCCCAAATGACCTGTAAGATTATAATATTTTCACCAGGTCCTTTTAGCCTGGGAGCTGTGTTGTGTGTATAACCTCTCTCCTCACACCAAATATCTCATACATGAGAATAAATTGATCAAAACTGCTCCCAAATGTAACATTTTAAGGTAGAAAATAATTATACTCTTAAATCTCAAACTCATTAATAACAGAAAAATAATAGAATATTGAAATATCACACTTCCGAAGTCTGACGCTATCTCAGAATATTCTCTCTTCTCATTTAAAATGTATTGATCATAACATTTACACCTCGCCACGCTACCGCATCGAACGTACATCCACGTCCCATCCACGTCAAGTATGATCCATACACGTATCCACACACGTTTCATCCACGTCAGCTACTGCACTGAGTTTCATCAGTAACCTCCCAGAGACATCAACTATGATCACCGTCCGATCCCAAAGAGCTTGATCAGACGACTGAATGCTTATCATTACCATTATTAGTCCTTAATGGTATCCACTAGACATAACATGCCACCAATAGAAGGCAATAAATTACCAGTAGAGACCCACAGGGACCATTATAGTTTCAATTAAAACAAATACATTTCCCATTATAACCATTAAAACCATTACAAATTCTATGAATATTTCTTTTCTTTTTTTTTTTCCAGCAGGGTAAACATGTGTGTCACAAGTGGACAGATAACCACGGAGACATTTACACCTGGCATTATGAATGCATCTCCAGTGACTACTTTCATACAATTTCACACGATCACAACTTTATACACTTTCAAACAATCATATTTCATACATCATTTCCACTGGAGGAAGGGCATCACACACGTTTATTACTCCTGTGTGCACTTATTTTCAGGCAGACATGTCCTGCAAATCCTATATCATGTGCCTGTATGTGCCGTGTTATGCATTTGGGAAATGGTGGCTCAGTGTTTAAAGGCTCTGGGTTATTTATCAGAAGGTCGGGGGGTCAATCCCCTGCTCCAGGGGTGCTGCATCATAGCTAACTCTGTGCTCTGACCTCTGGGATATGCAAAGAAAGAATTTCACTGTACTATAACGTATATGTGATAAACAACAGTTTCTTCTTTAATGAATCTTATGAATGAATGACAAAAGGAGCTACAAACAGAGGCTGCTTTCATCTCTGCTGCTTTCTTCCGTTGTGTTGCCTTTATCCATTAGTTAAAGATTTCCAAACATTCCCACAATGATGACTTTTTTCCAGCTAGTACAACGACGGAGTTGATTAGACAGTTTAGTTGCTATCGTGGACAAACTGAGAAACATTTGCATTCACATTACAAATATTATGTGGTCATTTGTATCCCAAAGTAACTTCGAATGTGTATTTTAACACTACAAACTAATACGCATGAGGAAGAACTCTTTTTACCAAGTAAACAACAGATTGTATCAGTGCCTCAAAACGAGCATAGATGTTACTGAGCTCATCTGTCATTGAGGCAGAGGCTTATTATTGGCTGTTATTTCTCCCTTTGTACTCTGTAATGGCAGACATGCCACTCCACATGTGCCGGAGGTCAGAGCTCTGGTATTGAGATTCCACACTGTCCTTATAGTTACTCTTCGCATTCCTGATGGCCTTCTGGAGGTTATATCTGGCCTTTTTGTAGATTGGATTCATTGGCTCACCAGAGTTGTAGGCTGCAGTGCGTTCTCTCAGTTTGGTGCTAACATCCCCAATAACCCTGGGCTTTTGGTTGGGAAATGTTTGGGCAGAGGTTTTTGAAACGATCTCATTTGTGCATTTATTAGTGTAGTTGATGACAGAATCCGCATCGAGGTTGATGTCTCCCTCGGCAGCCTCTCAGAACAGCTCTCAGTCTGTGGTTATAAAGCAGTCCTATAGTGTGCTGATGGACTCCCTGTTTCACTGATGGACCATTTTGCAAAACGGAGCTTCCTGTGTTAGACTAACCCATCCTTATCCGAGTTACACCGGATAGCATGGCTATAAATAATTTCAGTTCTATACTGTAACTGTATATTATATAGTCAAAAAGTGGTAACTGTGTTAACAGGAACTTGACTATGACCAACAATAGAATTTTAACTTTAAGTCTACTGTATCAAACTGAAGTTATTAAACTGGTCATTCCAGGAAAACTGCAGCCATATATATGCATATAAATAAAGGGCAATAAAATTTAACATTGCAGAGAATATTGTTAAATATCATAATGTAAGGTGTTACACCTTGAGCTATACATTTCAATTTCAATGCCATCCTGTTCCTCACTGCTACAAAAATATAACATCTTTCTAAATTCTCCCCATTAATTAGTGTCAGAAATTGTGACATTCTGTACCTTACCTAATAAAGTCATTATTTTTAGCTTTAATTCCGATGCTTACCTGTAATAAAAGTCTTCCTATTTTAGTACAGAGGCTACTGAATAGTTATGTATGGGATGGTTGTTCAGGGTCACAGCCCGGTTTTGGGTGTGAGGTCTGTGGGTGTGTTTCTGTCTGCATGGGTTATGCTCAAACTGTTTTAATAAAAACAAGGTTTCCATTAGTAACAATACTATCTCTCTGTCAGTCAGTCAAGCACAGTTTATGGTATTTAAAAACAGAGGAAGATTACCAGAATTTAAAATCAACATTTTAAAGTTACGCCTTAATCCCAAGCTTTGAATTTCCCACCGGACCCCACGTTCAGGCATGATGTGTATAACCCCAGAGTACTTACAGATCTCCTACATAATCATTCAACATGGCGGCTTGCATTCTTTTTGACAATCTATGATGTTTATGTCCGGGAAAGTTACGCTCATATCTTGGATACGTTCGAGCAGAAACAAAAACCACCCTCCATTTTTAGAGTTCCATGTTTGCCATCCAATGTTTCATCCATCTACAGTATACCTTACCAGTGGTCTGCTGTTAAAGGTCATTGACCCCCGGACTACAGTTACACACTCCAGTGAAATGTAAAATAGGCTTGTGTTGAGCAACTCATTCAAAAATATTTATTTCTTTATAGAGTGCTGCAGGAATGAGTCCTAAAACCCGGAAATTAGTTAGAATATTAGCACTGCCGGTTCCATCGTCCCGAAGTCAGTGGGGTTTTTGGTTAAATGTCTGAAATTAGGTCTGTGGTTAACACAAGCTCAAGGTATTTTCACATTTTATTCTATGACATAAAATACATCAGTAATACCCCACACGTGATTTTTAAAAAAGATTTTAATTGTTATTTTCCTGTCCTTGTTACACGCGCAGCGCAGTGAATGTGATGCCTCATATCTTATGTTCCAGTGGAGATGTTATCTTTTGACCTGTATGGCATTATATCTGATGGGAATGTCAGTGTGAGAGTGAGAGTGATCTTCAGTGAGAGTGATCTTCAGTGGGAGTGATCTTCAGTGAGAGTCAGTGGGAGTGATCTTCAGTGAGAGTGATCTTCAGTGGGAGTGATCTTCAGTGAGAGTGATCTTCAGTGAGAGTGATCTTCAGTGGGAGTGATCTTCAGTGGGAGTGATTTTCAGTGAGAGTCAGTGTGAGTGATCTTCAGTGAGAGTGATCTTCAGTGGGAGTGATCTTCAGTGAGAGTGATTTTCAGTGAGAGTGATCTTCAGTGGGAGTGATTTTCAGTGAGAGTGATTTTCAGTGAGAGTGATCTTCAGTGGGAGTGATTTTCAGTGAGAGTGATTTTCAGTGGGAGTGATCTTCAGTGGGAGTGATTTTCAGTGAGAGTGATCTTCAGTGGGAGTGATCTTCAGTGAGAGTGATCTTCAGTGGGAGTGATTTCCAGTGAGAGTGATCTTCAGTGAGAGTGATCTCCAGTGGGAGTGATTTTCAGTGAGAGTGATCTTCAGTGAGAGTGATCTTCAGTGGGAGTGATCTTCAGTGAGAGTGATCTTCAGTGGGAGTGATTTTCAGTGGGAGTGATCTTCAGTGGGAGTGATCTTCAGTGAGAGTGATCTTCAGTGGGAGTGATCTTCAGTGGGAGTGATCTTCAGTGAGAGTGATCTTCAGTGAGAGTGATCTTCAGTGGGAGTGATCTTCAGTGAGAGTGATCTTCAGTGAGAGTGATTTTCAGTGGGAGTGATCTTCAGTGGGAGTGATTTTCAGTGGGAGTGATCTTCAGTGAGAGTGATCTTCAGTGAGAGTGATCTTCAGTGGGAGTGATCTTCAGTGAGAGTGATCTTCAGTGAGAGTGATCTTCAGTGGGAGTGATCTTCAGTGAGAGTGATCTTCAGTGAGAGTGATCTTCAGTGAGAGTGATCTTCAGTGGGAGTGATCTTCAGTGGGAGTGATTTTCAGTGAGAGTGATCTTCAGTGGGAGTGATCTTCATGTCACAGTTTGGCTTCAGTTTTGATGGAGTGACCCAGATGTTCAGTGGTGGAGACTGGAGTGTAAACTGGTCTTAGTAACTGCAGTCCTAATGCTGTCACTGCACAGTACATTTTATTGCTCCTCCTTTTTACACTAAACATAACAGAATATATAAATATATATTACAGAAGATTTTTACAGCAGACTGGACAGGATAGGGTGTGACGTCACTGGCTGGGCGTGGTCACTGCACTGTCTCTGTGTATCAGTAGAACAGCATCTCTCGGTCTCTCTCTCTGTCTCTCTCTCTCTGTGTGTGTCTCTCTTTCTCTGCTTATATTCACACACACACACACACACACACACACACACATTTATTTATTCATCTCATTAAAACATGGCGTCCAAGTGTCCTAGGTGTGAGAAGACGGTGTATTTCGGTAAGTGTGTGTGTGTGTGTGTGTGTGTGTGTGTGTGTTAGTTATTTCATTCCCGTTAGTCTCGCGCAGACACGGTCTGTAACTGGAGAGCATGCGCGTGCATTCTGCAGGAGCTGAATTAATTATAAATTATAACCGTACTTAGTGTGATTACTAGTGTAAATGTGTGTGTGTGCGTGTCTGTGTGTGTGTGTGTGTGTGTGATGTGGTGCAGGAGACTGAGCTGAGATTAGCTGATATTTCACCATGTATCATCAACCATCTCTCTCTCACACACACACACACACACGCGCGCGCGCTCCTTTATAATAAACACTAATAACGCTAATACACGATAAATCAGCATTATAACGAATTATAGAAGTGTGTGTGCGTGTGTGTGTGTGCGTGTGTGAGGGTGGGGTATCGGACTAGGTGTGTTAGCTCAGATTAGCTTCAGATACCTGAAACATTGTAAGATATTATATTGATTAAAATCTCTTATATGATTATATTTCTCCCGAAAGAGAAACTTCACACAGTAACTGTAGAGAATGTTTGGAATTGTATAATAAATACATTTAGAATGTTATAAAGAACATAAAATGATATAAAGAAATCATTATTTATGTATACAATTATTTATTTATTATTTTATAAATAAATAATCGTCTCAGGGAGTTTTTCCTCACCACCGTCGCCTCTGGCTGCTCATTAGGGATAAATTCATACATTTAACATCTATATCCTGAATTTATATATTTCTGTAACGCTGCTCTGGGACAATGTCCACTGTTAAACATGCTACACACATAACACTGAACTGAACTGAAAAAAGGTATTATAAAGAAAATATAAATCATCTTACACAATAAGATCAGACTTAATTCACAGAGAAAGAGAGAGGTGTTACAGAGAGGAATATATACACTAAGGTAAACAGTAATGTGTGTGTGTGTGTGTGTGTGTGTGTGTGTGTGTGTGCGCGTGTGTGTGCTCAGCTCATTCGGAGTGGTTTTAACTGTCCCTTTGTTTAACCATATTTAATATCATTAACCAGGGTTGCCAGATTTCACCAAAATTTCTACCTCAACTACATCTCAAAATCCACACAAAAATACCTGAAACTAGCTAAAAATCAGCATTTTTAAGGATTGTTTTTCTCAGCCTTTGCGTGCAGAAACCAGGTCACTGTGCTGCACACGCATTTCTGATGTACAGACTTTATCCACTCCATACTCCCCCTTTCACTCTCCCAATCATTTATCTTATTTTTCTTGCAATAGAAATGGTTCTGCACCTTTTCTGTGCACACACCCATGGTGACACACCCACACTGACACGCCCACACTGACATGCCTATGCTGACACACCCACACTGACACGCCCAGGCTGACACACCCACACTGACACACCCAGGTTGATACACCCACACTGACACGCCCAGGCTGACACACCCACACTGACATGCCTATGCTGACACACCCACACTGACACCCAGGCTGACACACCCACACTGACACGCCCAGGCTGACACACCAACACTGACATGCCTATGCTAACACACCCACACTGACACGCCCAGGCTGACACACCCACACTGACATGCCTATGCTGACACACCCACACTGACATGCCCAGGCTGACACACCCACACTGACATGCCCAGGCAGAAACACCCACACTGACACGCCCAGGCTGACACACCCACACTGACATGCCCAGGCTGACACACCCACACTGACATGCCCAGGCTGAAACACCCACACTGACACGCCCAGGCTGACACACCCACACTGACATGCCCAGGCTGACACGCCAACACTGACACGTCCAGGCTGAAACACCCACACTGACATGCCCAGGCTGAAACACCCACACTGACATGCCCAGGCTGACACACCCACACTGACACGCCCAGGCTGACACACCCACACTGACATGCCCAGGCTGACACACCCACACTGACATGCCCAGGATGACACACCCACACTGACATGCCTATGCTGACACACCCACACTGACATGCCCAGGCTGACACACCCACACTGACATGCCTATGCTGACACACCCACACTGACACGCCCAGGCTGACACACCCACACTGACAGGCCCAGGCTGACACACCCACACTGACAGGCCCAGGCTGACACACCCACACTGACACGCCAACACTGACATGTCCAGGCTGAAACACCCACACTGACACACCCATGCTGACACGCCCATGCTGACATGCCCACGGTGACACGCCCACACTGACATGCCTATGCTGACACGCCCACACTCCTCTGACCTCTCTCATCAACAAGGCCTTTTCCACCTGCAGTACTAACACTCACTGGATGTTTGCTGTTTTCTGCCCCGTTCTGTGTAAACTCTGTGTAAACTCTGTGTAAGACTGTTGTGTGTGAAAATCGCATCACATTCGCATTTTCTGAAATACTCAAATTGACACCAACAGCCACGCCCCGGCCAAAGTCACTGAAATCCCTGAACTTTTTCCTCATTCTGGTATTTGATGTGAACTAACGCTCTGGACCTGAATCTGTATGATTTTATACACTGCACTGCTGACACATGATTGGCTGATTAGATAATCATGTACAGGTTTCCTAATAAAGTGGCCAGTGAATGTATATAGTGTATAATGTGTGTGTGTTTCATTCCACAGCAGAGAAAGTGAGCTCTCTGGGAAAAGACTGGCACAAATTCTGTCTAAAGTGTGAACGCTGCAGTAAAACACTGACTCCTGGAGGACACGCCGAGGTAAAGAGACACACAGCACGTGAGAGAGAGACAGGATGTGAGATAGAGACAAACAGCTTGTGAGAGACAGACAGAGAGACAGGATGTCAGAGAGAGAGAGAGACAGTGTTTTACCATATTTGTAAAAAAAAAAAATTGTATCACTGTACTGTGTGAGAGCCGTGAAACACACTCACACACACACACACACACACACACACACACACACAAGGTAAATATTGACAGGTGAGAGTAATTAATTAACATGTCAGAATGGTAAATAAAGGAAGTAAATATTAAAAAGTAAAATCTAAACAAAACATGAAAGAAACAGATATTCATTATTAATATTAATAATGTTTGTGTTTTATTTCTGCAGCATGATGGGAAACCGTACTGCCATAAACCCTGCTACGCTGCACTGTACGGACCCAAAGGTGTGTGTGTATGTACCTCAGCACTTTAACACACACTTCATTAGTGCTGCAGTCTCAATAACACACATCATCCCACTCCTCCATAAATCTTTATAGCTTTAAAGTGATTATTGTATTCCTCTAACCCCAGAACCATTTACCACGAGTACAGTTCTTTATTTATTAAAGTACGACACGTCATTCTGTGATGTGAGGCTATGCTACTGTCAGAGCTGCTGCTATCAACACCTTCTGACCAATCACAATCCAGAACTCAGCAGCGCTGTGGTGTGAACACACACCCTAGAGCTCTGAGTGGAGTGTGTGAGTTTAGCGAACACACTCAGTGTGCTGTAATGACGTGTGTGTGTGTGTGTGTAGGTGTGAATATTGGTGGTGCTGGATCATATGTGTATGAAACACCGGTGACTGAGACACAGACCACCTCCACACCACCCAGAGCTGAGGAGAGGAAAACTGCAGCGCCACCTAGAGGCCCAGTGAAGGGTGAGAACCTCAGAGAACCAATAAACCTGGGTTCTAGTACTGCAATAGTCTGCATGATTATAAATAAAAAAATATTGAGGATTAACATGATTATTTTTATTTCCTTCTGTCCAGCTGCCAGTTTCTCGTCGTTCTCTGGAGAACCGAATATCTGTCCCCGCTGCAACAAAACCGTCTACTTCGGTAAGAAAAACACAGACTGAGATTTTTTTTTCCCTGAATGATGTCACATGGTAAAATGACATCTGATGTATTAGCATTAAAATGATAACTACATTACTTTACATGAGCATACAGAATATAATCTGAGATATTATAAAAGATCATTTTAATACATCATGTAAATCTCACATTCTCTCAACACACATCATTCACATACAGAACATAAGAGGGCGCTACTGAGTGACACAGTTAATATTAAATATAACATAAAATCCATCATGTCAGAACCTGAGCCTCCAGACTGGTGAAAACCACACCCACAGGTTATGACATCATTACATTGCTCTAATAGTAGTATAATCAATGATGATGTAATGGGGGGGGGGGCGGCACAGCTGGCCCAGAGGCAGATTCTAACCCCACCAGTCACAGCTCCTGAAAACAGGAGTGTTACCCACTCCTCCATGAAATGAGACTGGGGAGAGAACCCAAGTGCAATTACTGAGTGGCAGCTCTCTGGCTCCCTCTGTTGGTGAGCCGGGGACGCAGCAGCTCTCTGTCTCCCTCTGGTGGTGAGTCGGGGCCACGACAGTCTGCCCCTTACAGATCATCCAGTTACGGATATGTAAACAGTCAGCTGATGGCTGGCCTTGAAGCTGGTTAGCTTGTGTATTAGTGTAACATAATGTGTGTGTGTGTGTGTGTGTGTGTGTGTGTGTTAGCGGAGAAGGTGATGTCCCTGGGTAAGTATTGGCACAGGCCGTGTCTGCGCTGTGAGAGGTGCAGTAAGACGCTTGCTCCAGGAGGTCACGCTGAGGTCAGGACTGAGTTTATAATCACTACATGAACACATGACCACATGATGTCATCACTGTAATGCCGTAACTTATCATTTAGCCCTGTTGTGTTTCAGCATGATGGCCAGCCGTACTGCCATAAACCCTGCTACGCTGTCTTGTTTGGACCTAAAGGTACACACACACACACACACACACAAGGATGTGTTAAAAAACAGAACAGCAGATGGCGGATGTAACGTTCTGGACTTTACTACGTTTACCCCAAATCCCCCTCTCTGCTTCATGACACAACGATGCAAATACATGTTAACACAGAAGTATAAACCCGGATTTACTGTGTGTGTGTGTGTGTGTGTTTAGGTGTGAACACTGGAGGGATGGGCAGCTACATCTATGAAGAGCCAAACGCTGAGCCTCAACCATGAATCCACCACACACACACACACACACACACACACACACACACAGTTTATACTTTTATATATCGATGATGTAGTGTTCAGGTGAATTAAACACTGATGTCACTAATACAGTATTCTTATTATTCTTATTATTATTGTTATACAGTATTATTATCAGTGTTGGTTGTTTAATGTGAGTTTATTTATAAACACTTACACTGTATTTATTTCACATTTCTTGATGTTTCAGGGTTACAAAGTGTCAGGTTATTCACCAGCATTACAGGGACACTGAGGTTAATGAGGACTCAGAGGCCGTAAATGTTGTTTTCTGGCCCATATGAAGTTTTTAAAATGACCTAATAATGACCTTCCACACCATGATGTGTATAAATAAAAAATATGACCACAGATACCATGGTGTGTGTGTGTGTGTGTGTGTGCATGTGTGTGTGTGTGTAAAGTGTCCTCTTAAACCAGGTAATGATTTGTGTGCAGGTAATTAAATACAGGTCAGAGTGAGCTCACAAGCTCTTAAAGTAGTTTACGTGTGTATTTTTTATAAATTATGATAAATGTTTTATAAATTAAATTGAACCTTTTGTGATTTAAAGTATCACAGTATCATGACTTCAGTTGGATTAATTCTGCAGTCTCTGATTCCAATCATGTCTGATGCTGGAGGACAATTTATTAGAGGGTCAAAGGGACCACAGATAGAAATATATGACAGTTTCATTTGGGCTTTTAATCCAAAACAGCCTCAACACCGTGACCACATCTATGATCCGTACTCGTGTTCTGCTCACTGAGACTCGACTCATTCGATTCCAGTGGTGTTAGCATTGTTGTTAGCATTGGTGTTAGCACTGGAAAAATATTTATGCGTTAATTATTTAATTTTGTTTAAATAACGTGTCAAGGCGGGACGTGTAAAGCAGAACGTCACTTCCGCCATCCGTATGCGGTTTGTGGAAGTAGAGCGGTGCGGTGGTTTCTGGGTAGTGTAGTCGGCTGACAGTCTGTGGTGCGTCATGGCGGCCACGGTGGTGTTAGCGGTGGTGCTGGGCGGCGGGTTGATCCTCATCGCCCGGAGAATGTTCTCCAGGCGCAGGACTGTTCTCCGCTTCCCCGCCGGTACGATGCGCGGGAAAACGGTCATCGTGACGGGCGCAAGCAGCGGGATCGGTAAGGCCACGGCGGCCGAGCTGTTCAGGCTGCACGCGCGGGTCATCATGGCGTGTCGGGACCGCGCGAGAGCCGAACAGGCGGCCACAGAAATCCGCGCATGCGCGGGAAGCTGTGACGGCGAGCTGGTCATCAAGCACGTGGACCTGACGTCACTGAGATCCGTGCGCGCGTTCTGCCAGAAAATCTTCCAGGTGTGCGTGCGTGCGTGTGTGTGGCGGGTACTCGTCATCTGTGCTAGCTACATGATGCTAGCTGTAATTACAGTGTAATTAGTATTATTATAATAAAGTATTATTGTATTACTTTACTTACAAATCTGAGGTAAATGCTGATGTTCCGGATGGTTCTGTCTCATTTCCACTCTTACACACACACACACACACACACACACCCCTAACATCTACATGCTAATGGATAAACCATAAGTCTTTATCTTTATTATGCTTGGTTTTCATATTTCCCAGTTGCCTAGCAACAGTATTCTGAACTTTAACCATTTTTCCATTTCAGTATATTATAATTACCGGTGGGCGGAGCTAGAACTTTCATATTGTGTATTATTGTGTTATTTTAAATATCTTTTCTGACCGAGACAGAAATATAGTTTTAATGTAAACAGCACCTCCGTTATGTATTGTGTATTTTGGGATAGAGTTGAAGTGTTTATCTAAAATGGCGGTTATTACACTCAGTAAGGATTCCGTAATGAATGCTTTGACCAATCACTGGTCAGCACCATCTCCAGCTCCACCCACTTGTACTCATGCTACGATTAGTTAAGTAGATAAACCTTAAACCCGAGTAGAAGGTACAGTTTTGTGTCTGACTTTTTCCTCTTAGATACTAAGGGGAGTTTGTCTGTCTGGACATTTGAATAACCACACCCATTTCTATTGTGTGTGTGTGTGTGTGTGTGTGTGTAGGAGGAGCCGAAGCTCGACGTGTTGATTAACAACGCGGGTGTGTTCCGCTGCCCGTACTCTAAAACGGAGGACGGCTTTGAGATGCAGTTGGGTGTGAACCATCTGGCTCACTTCCTGTTAACCCACCTGCTGACAGAGCTGATGGTACGTTCCGCCCCGAGTCGCATCCTCATTGTCTCCTCCAAACTTTACAAATACGGCAGCATCCGATTCGACGACATGAACAGCGAGCGCAACTACGACCCCGCCTTCTGCTACAGCCAGAGTAAACTAGCTAATCTGCTGTTCACGCGAGAGTTAGCGAGGAGACTGGAGGGGCGGGGCGTGACAGTGAACTCCCTCTCCCCTGGGATGGTCAGGACCAACCTGGGCCGCCATGTCCAGGTCCCCCTCCTGCTGAAGCCCCTCCTCTTTCTGGGGTTATGGCTGTTCTTTAAGAGTCCAGAAGAGGGAGCTGAGACACCGCTGTACCTCGCCTGCTCTCCTGACGTGGCTAATGTGACTGGGAAGTTCTTCTCTAACTGCCAAGAGGAATTGCTCCTGCCTAAAGCAACGGACGACGACACAGCAAAGCGGCTATGGGACCTGAGTGAGACCATGGTGGGGATAAAGAGCTGAGCTGGATCTGACTGGTTAAATACGTTGATGATGTTCTTCTGCTTCTAACAAAACCACTGTAAATGATTAGTAAATATGTTTAAAGATGTTCCGTGTGGTCTGTACAATACGTGCTTATACACGTGTGCATGAACAGAAACACTCTTCAGAACGTTTATGATGTTAAAGCAGTACTCCGTTCTGAAGTGATCATTCATTTAGACTTTTATTTACAGTGTTGGGATTCAGAACAGATCCGTGTAAAGAACAAACTGAGGTGTAACTCCTCCTCCTAATTTACAAACCTACAAGTGACAGGAAGTATCCTGAGGTAGCGCTGAACGCATGACGCAGCACTGCACTTGAACTGCATTTACAGAGAAACCTGCTGGTTCTTGTGTCCAGTTTCCCTCTCAGAACATCTCTGAGGAGTGAAGTGTCCATCAGTCTCTCTCCTTCACGACTGAAGTCTCTACAGATGGATTTAGAAGTGCTCATCAGCTCCATCACTTCAGAATGTACTGCACTGTGTGTCCTGCTAAGAGCTGAGAGCGGTGTGTGATCGGCGCCCCCTGGTGGCTCTGTGTGGGTGTGTGTGTGTGTGGCTGCAGATCTTTCAGAAATACTGAATACTAATAAAATAATTGTGATGATGGATGTGACTGATGGATTGGAATGACATCCCATAATACTAAACTCCACTGCAATGAGAGAGACAGAGAGGGGACACAGACAGAGATGAAAGAGAGACAGATAGACAGTGCCCGTGCAGTTGTGCCTTATTAGAGAGAGTGAGATAGCTCTGGTGCAGTAGTAGAAGTTGTGCTTTATTAGAGACAGTGAGACAGGCAGAGAGAGAGAGTGAGACAGCCCTGGTGCAGTAGTAGAAGTTGTGCTTTATTAGAGACAGTGAGACAGGCAGAGAGAGAGAGTGAGACAGCTCTGGTGCAGTAGTAGTAGTTGTGCTTTATTAGAGAGAGTGAGACAGGCAGAGAGAGAGTGAGACAGCTCTGGTGCAGTAGTAGAAGTTGTGCTTTATTAGAGAGAGTGAGACAGGCAGAGAGAGAGTGAGACAGCTCTGGTGCAGTAGTAGTAGTTGTGCTTTATTAGAGAGAGTGAGACAGGCAGAGAGAGAGAGTGAGACAGCTCTGGTGCAGTAGTAGTAGTTGTGCTTTATTAGAGAGAGTGAGACAGGCAGAGAGAGAGAGTGAGACAGCTCTGGTGCAGTAGTAGAAGTTGTGCTTTATTAGAGAGAGTGAGACAGGCAGAGAGAGTGAGACAGCTCTGGTGCAGTAGTAGTAGTTGTGCTTTATTAGAGAGAGTGAGACAGGCAGAGAGAGAGAGTGAGACAGCTCTGGTGCAGTAGTAGTAGTTGTGCTTTATTAGAGAGAGTGAGACAGGCAGAGAGAGAGAGTGAGACAGCTCTGGTGCAGTAGTAGAAGTTGTGCTTTATTAGAGAGAGTGAGACAGGCAGAGAGAGTGAGACAGCTCTGGTGCAGTAGTAGTAGTTGTGTTTTATTAGAGAGAGTGAGACAGGCAGAGAGAGAGAGTGAGACAGCTCTGGTGCAGTAGTAGTAGTTGTGCTTTATTAGAGAGAGTGAGACAGACAGAGAGAGAGAGTGAGACAGCTCTGGTGCAGTAGTAGTTGTGCTTTATTAGAGAGAGTGAGACAGGCAGAGAGAGAGAATGAGACAGCTCTGGTGCAGTAGTAGAAGTTGTGCTTTATTAGAGAGAGTGAGACAGGCAGAGAGAGAGAGTGAGACAGCTCTGGTGCAGTAGTAGTAGTTGTGCTTTATTAGAGAGAGTGAGACAGACAGAGAGAGAGAGTGAGACAGCTCTGGTGCAGTAGTAGTTGTGCTTTATTAGAGAGAGTGAGACAGGCAGAGAGAGAGAATGAGACAGCTCTGGTGCAGTAGTAGAAGTTGTGCTTTATTAGAGAGAGTGAGACAGGCAGAGAGAGAGAGTGAGACAGCTCTGGTGCAGTAGTAGTAGTTGTGCTTTATTAGAGAAGGTAAACAGGAGAGGTTTAGGAGGCTCATGCATGGCGGTGTATCTGAGGGTGAGGGTAACAGGGTTAGGGTGAAGGTTACAGGGTGAGGGTTACAGGGGAACAGACACAACGGAGCGTCAGTGAGGTAGAGGAGCACAGAGAGAAGAATCCAATCAGAAACTCAGAACACCAAAATAAACCTGTACATCAGCCAATCAGAGGAGCAGGAGGCGTGGCTCTGAAACTTTGTTAAAGCTCTGCCACAAACGCTGGGACACACACTCTGTTCCTAGTGGAGTGTTCATACAGTGTGTATTCTCAGTGTGTGTGTATTACATAATGCACCGTGAACGGGGTGTGTGTCAGGATTTAGTGATAATCTCACATGCTAAGTGCTAATTAGCCCATTAGCTAGCAGGCTACATTAGCACACAGCTCTTCCTATCCATTGCTAGCGTTTGGGACACAGCCAATGATTTGTAGGTTCTGAATTTGAGGCATTTCATTGTTATTCACGGCGGTAGGGGCTTCTAACGTCACGATGATTCTCTCTGAAATCAGAGTTTCATTCATCACAGATTTACTGAACAATAAATACAGCTAGGGGTAAAATACAATTTCACTCTCACTCTGAAAATTAACATGTGGTCTCCAGCCTTCTCTGTGTTGTAAAGCTTTTCGTAATCTCAGACCTCACACCACACCACACACTGTGTATCAAATCACAATTTCCAAAAAAAACAAATAAAAAAACCAAGATAGAACTGACTGCAAAAGCACAGCGGGTGGAGCTGGACCTGACCTGACTCCTCCTGTAACCCTCACCCCTAACTCTAATCCTTGGGATGACCTGCAATATGGAACAACACACTTCTCCAGCCTGAAAGTTGTCTCCACCCCCTGGATTTTTATTTTGACTCCACCCAGCTGGGAGGAGCTGACTCAGGTCTGACTCCACCCCCTAGTTCTGCAGTACTTGAAAAAACTTGAAATAAGTAGCGTTCACAAGCATTAATTCTGCTGTGGAAATGTCCAAGCTTCATATCAACCATAGAACATCATCATGACTTCGTCTCCACTGTAGAAAACAACACTGAGTAGAAACACAGAGAGAACACACAGTCGGGTCAGAAAATAGTCTGAGTGCACCACCGAGAGGCCTTCTGATCGGATAATATCACACGGACCTCAATCTGAAACGCTCGGCAACGATCTGATTCACTCACTGACTTTTTACACCAAGCACAGAAGTGATGTCATGAAGGTTGGTGTATCGGCATGCAAACAAGTCGTTGGTTGGTTTTGGATGTGTTATAGACACGCGCTTAAGGGCTCTTCACCCCCAACGCCAAACTTGCCAGTTTTGGAAATCTGATCACTGGTGAATCACGGTGATGGAGCGCGGTCCCTCACCTGACAGTTACAGCAATGCGTTTGGGTCTGCCTGGTTTTCATGGGCGGGGCTAGGGGGTGGAGTTACACAGTAAACTGTTTCAGCATTACGCTACTTAACTTCTTATACCCATATTGGGCCTCGTTTATCACATTGTATACGAACAACTTTAATCTTAAACGGTTGATAAAAGCCTTTACACAAGAAACATGGTGTTTATATCTACACTCCACTGTCGAGTTTAAACAGTTACACACCGGTTTAATAAACATTTCCTGAAACTCACTTCATATTAGTGACCTTAAAGAAAGCGATTCCAAAACAAATTGATAAATTAACACGACTAAGACGAGCCATTCGTTTAGGACAAAAGTAATGACTATAAAAGACAGAGTATTAGTGTTAGCTGACGCGCTGCAGTGGCTGAGCTGCATTAATGGAACATTCACTGTTTAGCCACCATTTTGTCATTTTGTCATTGTGTGGGCGTGGTAAATTAGCTGTGTTGTAAATGTGCTTCGTAACTTCAAAATCGTAATTTACAGCTGCTTAGTGTTCATCAACATACACGCATGCGTATGAACACAGTCAGCGAAACTTTTGTAAATCTGGTGGGAATATTTAGTTGGATTTGGCCACGAAAACATTTACGCACAACTTTACTAAAAGACTGATACATTTTTTTTATTAATGTAGCCCTAGTTTTAATAACATAATTCCAAAATTGTGCGTTCTGATTGGCTGAAATCAGTAGAAACAATAATACGCATCACACGTTATAACGGTTCTCAGTAGCGCACTCAGACGTGTGGCCCGAACTGAATAAAGTGAGATCAGGTCCTCAGATGATCAGAATAAAGTGGAGCAGATCTCTGCTGAGGTCCTTCTCGTTAAGTAAACATTTTGTTCTGTGTTAAATAAGGTTTCCAGTGTATTTGAGGAACCTCACAGGGTCCTCAGTTGAGCAGAGTGCCATAGAGCTGCGCTTTCGTTAGGCTGTCCTTCCTCGTCAGGCCCAGAGTGGTGAACGTTTGGTACTGTGATGCTGCCTGATTCTGAGGAGAACTCGTTTCCTGAGGAGAGGCGCTAATCCGGTCCGGCTGAAACGACTGCAGCTCAGCACCAATTTCCATGGATCCGATTTCCAGTGACTCATTGGAGCTGGTGGGACTCACGTCCACCTCCTCGTCCTCATATTGTTGCTCAAGTCCAGCCACCTGCTGCTCCACCTCCTGGTTCTCGTCCTCTGTGCTGTACAAGTGTGTATTCCGGAGATCAGCACTGGAGAATGGATCCAGCAGGGTGGTGCCGTGGTGCCGATAGGCGTCACTTCCCTCCTGGAAGCTGCTGTAGAGCGGGCCAAGCCGGATCTTGGCGGGTCGGACGGAGAAGTGCTGCTCGGAGAAGCTGTATGGTGAAGCGCGTCCGGCGCTGCAGAACGAATGAGCGCTGACGTCCTCTACACTCAACCGCCTCCATCGGCCAATCAGCACCTCCTGCTCCTCCTCTGGCTCCTCCTCCTCTTCTGGCACCAGAGCACTGCCACGCCGACTGTCACCGTAGTTGACGCTGGGTGAGGTGGATGGTGGGAGGGGCTCGTATGGCTCACTGTAGCATGACATTGCACCACTGTAGAGAGGAGAGCCGCCATTTTGGTAAGCGTGAGACGCACTGAAGGCACTCGGACTTTCTCTTTCCCAGGAATCGTCACTTTTGTGCTCATACTCAACACCGTCTCTCCACTCCATGTAGATCCCATGGTGTTGAGGCGAGGAGGTGGTGCTATAAGGAGGCTCGGCCCCTTTTTCTTCAGACCCGCCCCCACTAAAACTGGAGTAGGAGCTGGAGGCTCCACCCACAGAGGTGTTAAAATGAGGGAAGCGGTGCAGGTCAACACTGGGCCTGCGCTCGCGCCGCCGCTCGTCTGGGCAGTACAGCGCCGTGTCACTGCTGTAAACATCACACTTAGCCACGCCCCTCAAACCTAGACCCAGACGCTCGTCTCCGCTCACAGGTGTGCCAATCAGGAAGCCTGGGTGCTCGTGAGGCTCATGGAGCTCGTGACGTGTTGGACTTGGAGAACGTGACGCTTCCTCTGGTTTCTCCAAAACATTAGCCATGACAGAGGAGGGAATGGGGTCGGAATATGGCGAGCGACAGATCGGTGAGGAATCCTCGATGTGCAGGCTCAGACGCTCCAGAAAATCTGCTGGCAACTGAGAGAGAGAAGAAAAAAAGCATATTGGTTTACATTTAAATTACCTCTTAATGATACTGTTGTTTTCATCAAATAAGTAATAACGCTGTGTAGGAAAAAAAAACATCTTGGGCCCAGAGGCATTGATCCATTATTACACCGCTCACCAGCGTTCATCTGTTTCCATGGCAACAGCAGCAGAGTAAACCATATGTAATTAGTTAGCGGGACATTTCAGGCTAATTACAGTGTTCAATAATAAGCACTAAAGTCTGAAGTGTGTGTGTGTTTTTCAACAGCGGGAGAATAAAAGAGAAGGTTCAGTACGATCAGGAACATGGAGGAACATGTTTTTGATAATAAAACTGAATAAATGTCTATCTGCCTGTCGCTGCGTCCCAAACCGACCCGCCACTGCCCTAAATAAAGTAGTGTCACATTGCTTTATTGCACTATTTAGAGTAGAACTGTGTTCCTAACTCTGTGTGTGTGTGTGTGTGTGTGTGTGTGTGTGATAATAAACCCACCTCAGAGAGCTGAGCTCTGTACTGAGACTGATTACACTGCAGGAGCTGAGCTGCCAGGTTGCAGTCCTTCCTGTATATATCCTACACACAACACACAGGAAGTTACACAATCTCTCACACACACTTACACACATACTCTGCAGCTGGGGTATACTGAGAAATCCAGAAAAAATACACAATAGATAACACACAAGTAAGTGCCCCTTTGTAGCATGTTAAATAGTTATATCGGTTAGCTGATGGTCTGGTTATTATGTCTTATAAATATCTATTATTATTATTATTATTATTATTATTATTATTATCAGTAGTAGTAGTAGTTATTTGGTGTCTGGTGGTGATATTAGATGGGAGGACACCAACACATTATATTCCAAAGTCTCATTCATCATCATCATCAAAATCTGTAAGTTGCTCTGGATAGGGGTGTTTGTCTGGGGTGTTTGTCTGGGGTGTTTGTTAAATGCTGTAAATTATTACACTCGTTACAGTTAGCCCACAGCGTGACTTCATATTTTATTCTACCTTTTCTTCTTCCTCTTCTTCTTCTGGCGAGGATGTCTATGGCAGCTCATAGAACCATCTGGTAAAAAGTTGTGAAATTTGGTACAATGATTGTGGAGGGTCTAAGGAACATTCTCACCGAATTTGGGCCTAATTTACACATACATTGGTCATAACCTTTCAACTGTGTGTCCAAAATGTCAAAGCCACGCACCCCTGAATTCCCCGGGTCAAGACAAGAGCTGCAGCAGTAATGCCACCCTGCTGCCCATTTGTTTATCTAGATCTTTCTTCCTACAGTCAGAGAACTCCACCACTGTCTGTGCTCAAAACATACACATCATGAGTAAAACTACAAATTATTCTTCAATCTCTTTGCCTAAAGTTATGGCTCTGCTTCACTGTGATTGCTTATGCAAGAACTGTAGCGTGTGTGTGAATGTGCAGCTCACAGAGACCGGGTGCTTGGCCCCCAAAAACGTAGCTTGCAGTTTTAATTGTGTGTGTTTTTATTACGGCTGCGGGTAGTGCTGTTGCACTCAGTTTTTTAAAAATCCAAAAGAAACCTCTTTAAAACATTGTTAACCACAAATAAGACAATCTGGCTTCCAAATCAACTTATACTGTTTTTTTAAAAGACCCAATGATATGAGTCACCAATGGTAGTAGTAGCAGTGGTATTATTATTATTATTATTATTATTATTATTATTATTATTATTATTATTATTATTAATTGTGATACTAGTACTAGTCATTGAGATTAACACTGTCACATGATGCTGATCTGAATGATTCAGTACATCTCACTAGTTTGAAAAATAATGAAACTACATTTCTAAAAATTTTTAATTCATTCATTAATGAATTAATTTAATTAATTTCATCATGGGTGGATGTGTGTGTGTGTGTGTGTGTGTGTGTGTGTGCGCGTGTGTGTGTCTGTGTGTATTTGTGTGTGCATGTGTGTGTGTGCCTCTGTGTGTGTCTGTGTGTGTGTGTGTGTGTGTGTGAGTATTTGTGTGTATGTATTTGTGTGTGCGTGTGTGTATGTGTGTGTGTGTGTATTTGTGTGTGTGTGTGTGTGTATTTGTGTGTGTGTGTGTGTATTTGTGTGTGTGTGTGTGTGTGTGTGTGTGTATTTGAGTATGTGTGTGTGTGTATTTGAGTGTGTGTGTGTGGGTGTTCTTACATTGTCCTCTTTAAGCTTCTCGATGGTGATCTTTGCCTCCATCAGGTGTGTGTTAAGGACAATAATCTCATGACTGAGCGCTCGCTTCTCATCGTCATGATGTTGAGACTGAAACACACACACACATGAATTCAGTACATGTTAAAGACAAACTAGAGATAAAACACACACTGAGGTTTACACTGATAATGATAATGGTTTATGAAACCTCTGTGTGTGTGTGTGTGTGTGTGGGTGCGTGTGTGTGCGTATGTGTGTGTCTGTGTGTGTGTGTGTGTGTGTGTGTGTGTGGGTGCGTGTGTGTGCGTGTGTGTGTGTCTGTGTGTGTGTGTGTGTGTGTGTGTGTATGTGTGTGCGCATGCGTGTGTGTGTGTGTGTGTGTGTCTGTGTGTGTGTGTGTGTCTGTGTGTGTGTGTGTGTGTGTGTGTGTGTGTGTGTGTATGTGTGTGCGCATGCGTGTGTGTGTGTGTGTGTGTGTGTGTCTGTGTGTGTGTGTGTGTGTGTGTGTGTGTGTGTACGCACTTCACTCACAGTTCTGTGAATTTTGTCCTCCAGGTCCTGATTAATCCTCTGTAACGCTGAATAACTGCTCTGTATTCTGTAATAAAGCAAATCAGAAATCAAACACGGGCTGTGCTCCAATTCTGTGTCTCGCACTTCCCCTTATCCACTTCCCCTTTATTAAGTGCCCTAGGGCCATCTTTAGAACAATTGTGTTACATTATCAGCTCAAGTGAAGTGTGTTAAAGCATCATTAAAGTCACAGGAGCTTCATTGCTGTGTGTGTGTGTGTGTGTGTGTGTGTGTGTGTGTGTGTGAGTGTGTGTGTATGTGTGTGCGTGTGTGTGTATGTGTGCGTGTGTGTGTGCATGTGTATGTGTGCGTGTGGATGTGTGTGTGTGTGTGTGTGTGTGTGCGTGAGAGTGTGCGTGCGTGTGTGTTTGCGTGCATGCGTCTGTGTTTGTGCATTGCGTGTGCGTGCGTGCGTGTGTGTGTGCGTGTGGGTATGTATGTGCATGCGTGTGCGTGTGTGTTTGTGCATGCGTGCGTGCGTGTGTGTGTGCGTGTGGGTATGTGTGTGCATGCGTGTGCGTGTGTGTGTGTGCATGCGTGTGCGCGCGTGTGTGTGCGTGCATGTGTGCGTGTGTGTGTGTGCGTGCGTGTGCGTCCGTGTGTGTGTGCGTGCGTGTGTATGCGTGTGCGTGTGTGTGTATGCGTGTGTGTGTGTGTGTGTGTGCCGTACCTCCTCAGTTTATCAGTGAACTTGTCGAGTTCCTCTTGAGCTCTGCGCAGTTCGGTCTCGAGGTACTGCCTCGTGGAGTCAAACTCACTCTCTAACAGCTCCAGCTTCTGAGTGGTGAAGGACAAACGCTTCCTCAGATCCTCCTTCTGCTCCTGTAGAGAGCTACACACACACACACACACACACACAGTTCATAAATAAATAAACTGCACTGACAATTTCCTGATCTAGCACTCTAGAGCACTTCCTGGTTTATCTTTCGAGAACACTTCCTTGTTCACTATTCTAGAGAGTTCTAGAACCCTGTACTGGGAGTTAGCATGTTAGCATGTTAGCGATACTGCTCAGTGTGTAAATGTGAGAGGTTTGAGCTTCACCGTGTTTCTGAGGAGCTCAGTACTGATGGACAGATGGAGAGAGAATGTGCATCAAGCAGTACCAAACACACACACACACACACACACACACACACACTGGTTTTTCCTGCAGGTCCACAGTCTCTGTGAGATTCACACATTATTATGAGTGTAAGTCATAGTGAATCAGTGGTGTGTTTTCTAATCTCACAGGCACACACACACACAAACACACAAACACACACACACACACCTCGCAGCACAGACACTGTGTGAACATCCACGCTAATGTGTTTAGGCTAACTTCCACTTCAAAGCGATGCTAAAAGAGAAGTGTTTTTTCCATCAGTGCTTCTCATTATTCACCTGTTCATCATCCAGCACTGAGGGTGTGTCCATGCTGATACACACACACACACACACACACACACACACTTCTCTATTCTTGGCATTCAGTTCTCAGTGTAGTTCTGTTGTAGCGTGTACGAGAGAAACTGGATGTATTTGAAAACATCCTGTCACATGATCACAGATAACACATCTAATATTAATAACAACAACAACAACAACAACAACAACAGTAGTATTACTGTCTCACTTCTCTGTCTCACTCTCTCAGTGTCTCAACTCTGCTCTGTCTCACTCTCTCAGTGTCTCAACTCTGCTCTGTCTCACTCTCTCAGTGGCTCACCTTTTCTTCTGGTGCTTACAGCCGGCCCGTGAGCTTTTCAGGCCGGTTTTGCCGATGTAGATCTTCTTCATGGTGTGTGTGTGTGAACATCAGCTCTCATGTAGATGTGTACAGCAGCTCCTGGTGTTTATCTCTCTTGCTCTCTGTGGAGTGTGCTACAGAATCGCTGTGGGATCTCTGTGACCACCCTGCAGACAGACAGACAGACCGACAGACAGACAGAGAACCATCAATGTTCTGCTCACACTCATCTGATGTTCTTCATGTAGTGTAAATGAGATGGAACTGAGAGGTGAGAGGAGAACTAATAATACTGTACACACACACACACACACACACACACACACACACTCACACTCTGTATTGGTTCTTCTGACTGTCCAGATGGTGGGAGTTGTGAATGTGTCTCACTGCAAATGAGTGTGAGTCATTACTGCCTGTAGACAGAGAGAGAGAGAGAGACAGATTCCTCCTTCACTCGTCTCTCAGTGTAGACAGATCATCTCCCAGGAAACCCCTTAACTACAGAAAACCAGAGAGTGTGACTCACACACACACACACACACACACTCTTACACAGGAGTTTGTCCGTCGATTTTGACGAAGACCGAAGTTTCCATTTCCGACTCCATTATGGAAAACACAAACTGGGACTCCACTTGCGCGTAATTGGATTAAAGTGAGGAAGACTTGCGCAGTATCGGCCGCACTCTCACTTCCCAGTGACAAGACTGAGTCAAGACGACTGAAGATGGCCCCCGGGCGCAGTGATTCATACACCCACTCACACACCCACTCATACACCCATTCATACACCCATTCATACACTATGGATACTTTGGACATGCCAATCAGCCTACCATGCATGTCTTTGGACTGGGGGAGGAAACCGGAGTACCCGGAGGAAACCCCCTCAGCACGGGGAGAACACGCAAACTCCACACACAGAGGGCCACGGAGGTAATCAAACCCTCAACCCTGGAGGTGTGAGGCGAACGTGCTAACCACTAAACCACTGTGCACAACACACACAGACACACACTCACACACACTCTCTCTCTCTCTCTCTCTCTCTCTCTCTCTCTCTCTCTCTCTCTCTCTCTCTCTCTCACACACACACACACACACACACACACACACACTCTTTCTCTCTCACACACATGCACATACACAAACACACAGTTTTAACAAGGGAAGCAAAACCTTCACAATGAAAAAGAGAGCGAGATAGACAGACAGACAGATAGACAGAGACAGACAGACAGATAGACAGACAGACAGTAGTCAGATTTGCATGAGTCAGCATACAGAGAGGAGGTGCAGAGCCAACAACCTGTCTCTGAACGTGGACAAAACAAGAGATGGTTGTTGACTTCAGGACAGCATGGAGCGACCGCTCTGCACTGAACATCGACGGCTCCGTGGAGATCATCAAGAGCACCAAATTCATCACCTGGTCCCTCAACACCAGCGCCATAAAAAAGAAAGCCCAGCAGCATCTCTACTTTCTGAGAAAACTGAAAAAAGTCCATCTCCCACCTCCCATCCTCACCACATTCTACAGAGGAACCATTCAAAGCATCCTGAGCAGCTGCATCAGATAGTGAGGACATCTGAGAAGATCACTGGGGTCTCTCTTCCCTCCATCATAGACATTTACACCACATGCTGCATCCGCAAAGCCACCAGCATTGTGGATGACCGCACACACCCCTCACACATCCCACACACACCCCTCACACACCCCTCACTCACCCCTCACACACCCGCCACACATCCCACACACACCCCTCACTCACCCCTCACACACCCGCCACACATCCCTCACACACCCCTCACTCACCCCTCACACACCCGCCACTCACCCCTCACTCACCCCACACACACCCCACACACACCCCTCACACACCCCTCACTCACCCCTCACACATCCCACACACACCCCTCACACATCCCACACACACCCCTCACTCACCCCTCACTCACCCCACACACACCCCTCACACACCCCTCACACACCCCTCACTCACCCCTCACACATCCCACACACACCCCTCACACACCCCTCACTCACCCCACACACACCCCTCACACACCCCTCACACACCCCTCACACACCCCACACACACCCCTCACACACCCCTCACTCACCCCTCACACATCCCACACACACCCCTCACTCACCCCTCACACATCCCACACACACCCCTCACACACCCCTCACACACCCCTCACTCACCCCTCACACACCCGCCACTCACCCCTCACTCACCCCACACACACCCCTCACACACCCCTCACTCACCCCTCACACATCCCACACACACCCCTCACTCACCCCTCACACACCCCTCACACACCCCTCACACATCCCACACACACCCCTCACTCACCCCTCACTCACCCCTCACACACCCCTCACTCACCCCTCACACACCCGCCACACATCCCACACACACCCCTCACTCACCCCTCACTCACCCCACACACACCCCTCACACACCCCTCACACACCCCTCACACACCCCTCACACATCCCACACACACCCCTCACACACCCCTCACACACCCCTCACTCAGCCCTCACGCACCCCTCACGCACCCCTCACACACTCCACACACACCTCTCACACACCCCTCACACACCCCTCACTCACCCCTCACACATCCCACACACACCCCTCACACACCCCTCACTCACCCCACACACACCCCTCACACACCCCTCACACATCCCTCACTCACCCCTCACACATCCCACACACACCCCTCACTCACCCTTCACACATCCCACACACACCCCTCACACACCCCTCACACACCCCTCACTCACCCCTCACACACCCGCCACTCACCCCTCACTCACCCCACACACACCCCTCACACACCCCTCACACACCCCTCACTCACCCCTCACACATCCCACACACACCCCTCACTCACCCCTCACACACCCCTCACACACCCCTCACACATCCCACACACACCCCTCACTCACCCCTCACTCACCCCTCACACACCCCTCACTCACCCCTCACACACCCGCCACACATCCCACACACACCCCTCACTCACCCCTCACTCACCCCACACACACCCCTCACACACCCCTCACACATCCCTCACACACCCCTCACACATCCCACACACACCCCTCACACACCCCTCACACACCCCTCACTCAGCCCTCACGCACCCCTCACGCACCCCTCACACACTCCACACACACCTCTCACACACCCCTCACTCACCCCTCACACATTCCACACACCCCCCTCACACACCCCTCACACACCCCTCTCACACACTCTTCACCCTCCTGCCATCTGGAAAAAGGTACAGAAGCATTCGGGCCTCACGGACCGACTGTGTAACAGCTTCTTCCCCCAAGCCATCAGACTCCTCAGTATTGCATTTCTTGCTGCTACTGTATTTATACAAACATAGTAATTTATTGTCACTATTATACACTTTACTTCGCTGCTACTGCAATAACTGCTATGTCCATATTTGGTATAAGCTAATTTGCTGAATTCTGTGTTACAGCATGTTATGTTTATATTCACAGCAGTTTTATTATATTGTTATTCTTCTGCACTTCCTGTTATATCAGACACTTCCACCCTACCACTGTGTACTGTTCAGCGCTACACTGTCACTTACTGTACCGATTGTCCTGGTTTAGTAGTTACTGTACTGTCCTGTGGTGATACAACATGTCTTCACGTGCACTTTGTGTAAGAATGTTTGCAGATCTTATTTAGTTCTGTGTCTCATGTAGTGTGTGTGTTGTTTTATGTAGCAGCGTGCTCCTGGAGGAACGTTGTTTGTTTCACTGTGTACTGTACCAGCTGTGTACGGCTGAAACAACAATAACAAACCACTTGACTTGACTTGGTGTTAATCTGTTCTTCCCTAACCCCCATGTTTTGTGTATTTCTGTGGCCTAAACCCATGTGTGTGTCTCTGAGGTTCTACAGAAAGTGGAATGACTGCTGGGAAAGATCAGCCAGCATCCAGTCGGAGAAACAAAGAGAAGGAGAGGTTCTGCGGAAAATTGCGGAGTTTCCTTGATTTTGTGTTAATTTCTGCCATTGCAAAATCACAAAATCCTGGAGGAACTGCTTGAGAACTCTGTCCATGTTCCAGTGTTGATGGGTTCTGTAAGTGATGCTTATCTCCAGAATTATCTTTTGTGAAACACGTTGTGTGAAGCTAACTGTTTTAGCAATATGGTGATCGAAACACAGCTGAAACAGTCATGAGTGACAGAAAGAGGACACAAAGACAGATGATCCTGCACGACTAAAGAGAGTGAGATGAGAAATGTGATTACTCAGAGACATGGTTTATCTGGAGGAGTGAATATTTTATGGATAAAGTGATGAATCAAGTTGAAGTTTATCTGTAAGCGTAGCAGATGAGCGCTGGATCAGATTATCCTTCACATCGTGAGCATGTTTTCTTTACAGCAGAGCGCATTGAATTAACACACACTGACGGTATTTTATTAATTCAACTGATCAGTAATTAAAAGTGTGATAAAATCTCGTACATCTCTCAACATATTATGATTTCATCACCTCGATTTAGTGTCTCTTGTCTTCAGTAAGTTGCATACGAGTAAATGTCAGAGTTCGATGTAAAATAACAGTGTGCGCTGGATCAAGTGCTGTTCTATTCTGTGTGCTGCTGAACAATGAGTGTGGAAGCCATTTTCTTAAATTAAACCAGTGATTAATGGGATTAATTACAATTACTATTATTATTATTATTATTATTATTATTATTATTATTATTATTATTATCATTATTATTATTATTATTATTATTATTATTATTATTATTATTCATGCAGTAATATATCTGTGATAAAGGATAAATCTCACTCAGATATCATCATATTAGTCTTTTTCCCCTTTTTACCCTTGGTGGTGTTAAAACTACAGGCAGTTGATTTTAATCATCTGAATGTGGAGCTCAGAAAGTCTACTTAAGCAGCTGCCTAACCCGACAGTATACAAGACTTAATAATCAGGAGTTCATCTGTGTAGATACAGTAGATAGATAGATAGATAGATAGATAGATAGATAGATAGATAGATAGATAGTGTACTGCCATGTTTAACAATGCTAACACACACACAGACACACACAAACATGCAAACACTCACTGAATGCACACAGAACGCTAACCCTAAGAAAATGCTAAAAACTCACAATGCATACTAACACACTGGAACCAAAGAGACACCAAAGGCTATTATTATTATTATTATTATTATTATTATTGTTATTATTATTATTGTTGTTGTTGTTGTTGTTGTTTTAAACAGTACATTTAAACAGTAATTCTGATAATACACTACAGACATTTCTGGAAGTTTCATCATACAGGAGGCCCTGGAGGAGGTCACGGCCCTGTTGGAGGTGCTGGTTGTGTGGCTAAATGGTTGTAGCGGTATCACACACACACACACACACACACACACACACTCGTGCAAAAAAATCCAACTCTCAGATGAAGTGATCTACCTTTTCAAAATCTGAGGATGGAGTGTTGTGTATATATAAAGAAGGGATGGTGGAGTAATGTCAGAAGGATGGGGGATGATGGATGGAAGTATAAATGTAAGATGAAGGGATGGTGGAGTAATGTCAGAAGGATGGGGGATGATGGATGGAAGTATAAATGTAAGATGAAGGGATGGTGGAGTAATGTCAGAAGGATGGGGGATGATGGATGGAAGTATAAATGTAAGATGAAGGGATGGTGGAGTAATGTCAGAAGGATGGAGGGATGATGGATGGAAGTATAAATCTAAGATGAAGGGATGGTGGAGTAATGTCAGAAGGATGGGGGATGATGGAGGGAAGTATAAATGTAAGATGAAGGGATGGTGGAGTAATGTCAGAAGGATGGGGGATGATGGAGGGAAGTATAAATGTAAGATGAAGGGATGGTGGAGTAATGTCAGAAGGATGGGGGATGATGGATGGAAGTATAAATGTAAGATGAAGGGATGGTGGAGTAATGTCAGAAGGATGGGGGATGATGGAGGGAAGTATAAATGTAAGATGAAGGGATGGTGGAGTAATGTCAGAAGGATGGGGGATGATGGAGGGAAGTATAAATGTAAGATGAAGGGATGGTGGAGTAATGTCAGAAGGATGGAGGGATGATGGATGGAAGTATAAATCTAAGATGAAGGGATGGTGGAGTAATGTCAGAAGGATGGGGGATGATGGAGGGAAGTATAAATGTAAGATGAAGGGATGGTGGAGTAATGTCAGAAGGATGGGGGATGATGGAGGGAAGTATAAATGTAAGATGAAGGGATGGTGGAGTAATGTCAGAAGGATGGAGGGATGATGGAGGGAAGTATAAATGTAAGATGAAGGGATGGTGGAGTAATGTCAGAAGGATGGAGGGATGATGGAGGGAAGTATAAATGTAAGATGAAGGGATGGTGGAGTAATGTCAGAAGGATGGAGGGATGATGGAGGGAAGTATAAATCTAAGATGAAGGGATGGTGGAGTAATGTCAGAAGGATGGAGGGATATGTGAATAATTGAGGGCTGGTGTTATGATGGAGATGATGAAAGAATGATTGAAGGATGGAAGGTATGCTAGAGGGATGATGGATGTTGGAGGAATGATAGGAGTGATTATAGGAAGGATGGAGAGAAAATCAAGGGCTGATGGAAGGATAGCGGGATGACAGAAAAATTATGGAAGGGTGGAGAGATTGACTTGTTACACATTCTTCACAAATAAATTTAAGTTAAAACATGGATGGATGAAAGAATGACGGAGGGATGAAGGACCAATGATGAACGGATGATGGAGCGATGAGAAGAGAATCCTGCGTGCTGAAAATGAAGAGCTGGGGAAACCCCTCTGCAGATACATCTATCTCATAAACATTCAGAAATAGATAGATAGATAGATAGATAGATAGATAGAAGTGCTTACCTTCTGCTTTGCATGTTTTCATCTGAAGTCTGGAGGATTAAACGAGGAAATGAAACACAGACAGAATCTTCACTGCACAGAACGATGCATACTCTCTCCTGCTGTCTCTCTCTATCTCTCTAGCTTTCTGTTTTTCTCTCTCTATCTGTGTGTGTGTGTGTGTGTGTGTGTGTGTGTGTGTGTGTGTGTGTGTATGAGGAAGGCAGATGAAGTGAGAGGTGTGGAAACGTTTGTCGTTGCAACACTGCAGATACACAGCAACTCCCTCCATCATCCCCTCACCCAGAGAGAGAGAGGGGAGGGGGGGGGTAGGGAGACAGATGGGGGAGGAGGAGTGAGAGAGAGTGAAAGAGAGAGGAGGAAGTTAGACAATGAGAGGGGAAGTGAGAGAATGAGACAGATGGGGAAGCGAGGAGGAAGAGGGGGATTGAGAGAGTGAGACAGAGGGGGAAGTGAGGGGGAGAGGGGGATTGAGAGAGAGTGAGACAGAGGGGGAAGTGAGGGGGAGAGGGGGATTGAGAGAGAGTGAGGGAGAGGGGGATTGAGAGAGAGTGAGACAGAGGGGAAAGTGATGGGGAGAGGGGGATTGAGAGAGAGTGAGACAGAAGGGGAAGTGAGAGAATGAGAGAGGGATTGAGAGAGAGTGAGGGAGAGGGGGATTGAGAGAGTGAGACAGAAGGGGAAGTGAAGGGGGAGAGGGGGATCGAGAGAGAGTGAGACAGAGGGGGAAGTGACGGGGAGAGGGGGATTGAGAGAGAGTGAGACAGAAGGGGAAGTGAGAGAATGAGAGAGGGATTGAGAGAGAGTGAGGGAGAGGGGGATTGAGAGAGTGAGACAGAAGGGGAAGTGAAGGGGGAGAGGGGGATCGAGAGAGAGTGAGACAGAGGGGGAAGTGACGGGGAGAGGGGGATTGAGAGAGAGTGAGACAGAAGGGGAAGTGAGAGAATGAGAGAGGGATTGAGAGAGAGTGAGGGAGAGGGAGATTGAGAGAGAGTGAGGGAGAGGGGGATTGAGAGAGAGTGAAGGAGAGGGGAATTGAGAGAGAGTGAGACAGAGGGGAAAGTGATGGGGAGAGGGGGATTGAGAGAGAGTGAGACAGAAGGGGAAGTGAGAGAATGAGAGAGGGATTGAGAGAGAGTGAGGGAGAGGGGGATTGAGAGAGAGTGAGGGAGAGGGGGATTGAGAGAGAGTGAGGGAGAGGGGGATTGAGAGAGAGTGAGACAGAGGGGGGAGTGAGGGGGAGAGGGAGATTGAGAGAGAGTGAGGGAGAGGGAGATTGAGAGAGAGTGAGGGAGAGGGAGATTGAGAGAGAGTGAGGGAGAGGGGGATTGAGAGAGAGTGAGGGAGAGGGGGATTGAGAGAGAGTGAGGGAGAGGGGGATTGAGAGAGAGTGAGACAGAGGGGGGAGTGAGGGGGAGAGGGGGATTGAGAGAGAGTGAGGGAGAGGGGGATTGAGAGAGAGTGAGGGAGAGGGGGATTGAGAGAGAGTGAGGGAGAGGGGGATTGAGAGAGAGTGAGACAGAGGGGGGAGTGAGGGGGAGAGGGGGATTGAGAGAGAGTGAGGGAGAGGGGGATTGAGAGAGAGAGACAGAGGGGGAAGTGAGGGGGGAGAGAGAGGTGGGAAAGTGAGTGTGTGTGTGTGTGTGTGTGTGTGTGTGTGTGTGTGTGTGCATGAGCAGAGACTACTGTACTGCAGGGGACTGAGTCACACCCCTGTGGGGCACCTGTGTGTCCTGCGTTGCTGATTCTCAGCGCTGGTCCTTCAGGAATCCATTATCCACTGCACATGGTGGTAAGACCCAGATCTTTGAGCTTCACGATGAGCCTGGCAGGAACGCTGCTGAGCTGTAACTGAACTGCGTTCTGTGTGTGTGTGTGTGTGTGTGTGTGTGTGTGTGTGTGTGTGTGTGTGTTAACTAGCTACAACAGGATGGTAGTTATTCAGGCAGGAGATGACAGGAGTCTTGGGAACTGGAACAGTGGTGATCTTCTTGAAACCTTCTGGAATAGCTGACAAATTTAAGATATCTGTGAAGACATCTGATAACTGGGGAGCCCCTGGATGCCATCAGGTCCTGATGCCAAAGTGTTGGCCATGTCAGGCACAGACAGGACTAGTGTACAACTGTTCTGATCCAGACAGGACTAGTTCTGATCCTGACAGAGAGAGAGAGAGAGAACAAGAGAGAGGAATTTTCATCACTTCAGCAGTAAATGCAGAAAAAGAGAGAAATGTGAACACTGGTTCCTCTTATCTCACTCTTTCACCCTGTTTTTCACTCACTCTCTCTCTCACTCCTCCTCCCCCTCTCTCTGTCTCTTTCTCTCACTCGGTCCATCTGTTCCACCCATTCACCCCCTGCAGTTCGTACACACCAGTGCGCGACAGTGAGATGGGGCAGTAATTTTCAGTGAAGGTGCTAGACTCAGAGCTGCGATCAGGGATGCGACAGAGTGACATGTGAACCGAGATTTTATGGACTTTATGTAAATTAGGTAGGACACGGTGAAGCTGCAAATCCAAACAAATGTCTGGAATGATTCCTCGGAACAATCCTGCGTCTCCACCGCACAGTTTTATTCACTGCAGTCCCTCACCATTTACTGTTTCACTCTCTCTCACTCTCACTCCATCTCTCTCTCTGTGTTTCACTCTCTCTCTCACTCCGTCTGTTTCTCTCTCTCTCTGTTTCACTCTCTCTCACTCTCACTCCATCTCTCTCTCTGTGTTTCACTCTCTCTCTCACTCCGTCTGTCTCTCTCTCTCTCTCTCTGTTTCACTCTCTCTCACTCTCACTCCATCTCTCTCTCTGTGTTTCACTCTCTCTCTCACTCTGTCTCTCTCTCTCTCTGTTTCACTCTCTCTCACTCTCACTCCATCTCTCTCTCTCTCTGTTTCACACTCTCTCACTCTCACTCCATCTCTCTCTCTCTCTCTCTCTTTCTCTCTCCCTCTCTCTGTGTCTCTGTTTCACTCATGAAAATATATATAACAGTGTTTTCATCGTATCCTGATTTATACAACCTCTCAGTAAATAAATCATGTAAAATAATCATATAAAAATAAATCGTATAAAAGAAATAATATAAAAATAAATCATATAAAATAAAACATAAAAATAAATGGTATAAAAATATATTGTATAAAAATAAATCATAAAATAAATCATATAAAATAAATAATAACAAAATAAATCATAAAAATAAATCATATAAAATATATAATATAAAATATATCATAAAATAAATCATAAAAATAAATAATATGAATCATAAAAAATAAATCATAAAATAAATCATAAAATAAATAATAACAAAATAAATCATAAAAATAAATCATATAAAATATATAATATAAAATATATCATAAAATAAATAATATGAATCATATAATAATAAATCATATAAAATAAATCATAAAAAAGAAATAATATAAAAATAAATGATAAAAATAAATCATATAATAATAAATCATAAAAAGAAATAATATGAATCATATAATAATAAATCATTTAAAAATAAATCATATAAAAATAAATCATATAAAATAAATTATATAAAATAAATCATAAAATAAATTATATACTGTAGTAAATAGTCTACATTTTGGCCACTACTTTTTTCTCATCAGAGCTAAAAACTGTCTGTCTCTCTCCGTTTTTCACTCTCTCTCTCTCTCTCTCTCTCTCTCTCTCTCTCTCTCAATCACTCTCACTTTCTCTCACGTTCTCTCTCTCTCTCTCTCTCAATCACTCTCTCACTTTCTCTCTCTCTCTCTCTCTCTCTCTCTCAATCACTCTCTCACTTTCTCTCTCTCTCTCTCTCTCTCTCTCTCTCTCAATCACTCTCTCACTTTCTCTCACTTTCTCTCTCTCTCTGTTTCTCTCTCTCTCTCTCACTCACTTTCTCTGAATGAGTGAATAATTCATTAGCACATATGCACTAGTTTTCACTCTCATTCACATGTTCGGATTTATTTATTATTTCTCCATGCACATCACATGACATTATTTCTGCATACACACCTATATATCATTTATGTATGCATATTCATAATTTTTGTATTTGCATAACAAAACCAATACTTGATATTGTTAGGTATGTTGTGTAACAGGTGTGTTCATTTGCATATGTAAATGTGAGTGTGTTATGTTTGAATGTGTTGTAGATGTTTGGGGTCATGTGTTTTAGCTCATTTTTGAGAGACAGCACAGGAACAGGGTGTTGTTTAACACACACACACACACACACACACACACACACACACACACACACTCTAACACTAACACACACACGCTCGTCTCCTCGCCCCCTCACCGCCCACCCTTTTCTCACACTGTTGCCATGGTGACAGTGAAGGCTGCATTTTAATCAGGCGGTGTGTTAACCCCTTCAGAGCCGAGTCTGATCTGTTAGAACATATTATCATCAACATCCTAAACATTTATATAAGACACTTCCTCACACCTCTGCACACACAGTTCTACCAGGTGACATCATCAGGGCCATGCTGTACTCTGATTGGTCACCCAGATTGGTCACCATCAAAAAGCCAATCAGAGGCTTTCCCTTCTTATAAATCTGAATAAATCATGTGATGGTAATTAGAATTATACATACAGCAAGGAATAACCCACTGTGTGTGGTGCTGTTACAGGAAATTAATCCACAAGGGGGTGGTGGTGTGATGAAGGGGAGTTTATCCGTTTATAGTTACATTTAATGTTGTAATGTCCGTGAAGCGAGAGAGTTCCTGTTGTCACATATGTTATAGCAGCTATAAACACTCGTTCTCTCACCATCCTCTCTTAATTATCTCTCTCTTCTCTCTCTCTATTCTCTCTCTCTATTCTCTCTCTCTATTCTCTCTCTTTATTCTCTCTCTTTATTCTTGTTCTTCAAGTTAATTGTCATGTAATCTACTTAATGAAGGTTAGGACGGATGCAAATGCAGATAACAGTTTAATGAGAGAGACAGGCAGACAAATCCAACACACGAGACAATAGTGAGGTCAAGAAACAGGCAAAGGGTCAGCATTGGCAAACAGCCATAAACTGGGCAAGGTTATAATCAAGGATGAGAAACGAGAATAAGATCAAGAACCATGAAATAAAATGAGGAACAGGGTATAAACGCTCGGTACGGTGATAACACTAATACATTACAAAGAGTGAATGCCTAGAAAGTCCTTTAAAAACTGTGGTGTGATTGTGTGTGAGATTGGATGCAGGTGTGCGTGATAGAATGAATGTGTGTTCTGGGAATTGCAGTCCATGGTGGCCATGTTTGTAGGCCGCAGTGCAGGATGGGAAATGTAGTCACTGGTTTGCTGTGATATGACATTAATAAGAGAAAAAATAATCACAGTTTGTTGAGTTAGTGAGAAACCGTAAAGAAGTGTAAACTCCTCTGTCCTGAAGATGTTGAAAACTTAGAGTTACAGCTTAATCTCTGACTGTTACACAGTGCTGGCACTGGAGACTCCTTCCAAAAATGTTACATAAACATCTCCTTAAACAAAACTTCACCATACTGATTTTTTAATCAGTTCATGTGGAGCATGCGCTGTACACATCCCTGTGAACGAGCCGTTACTATAGAAACCATAATGTATCAGAACGAGTGCATTAATATAAACCTGCGCTACTGTCAGAGCCGCTGTTATAGAAACTTAATCAACACCTTCTGACCAATCACAGTCCAGTATTTATATTGTGAGATGTTCTGCTTGATGGTTCCAGCTGAATGTTCTCCTGGTTGTGTTCTAATATCTGTTGAGGTTCCTGCTGTGGTTCTAAACGTGCAGCATGTCAGACAGGTGAAAACCTCTTGAGTGTTACTAAAGATACCAGCAGCACATTTCAGAATGAGACTAAATAAATGAAACCGCTTTATGAGGTCATCGCCATGGCAATGTGGAGTTTGACCTTAATTAATTCATCTATTAATAACAACTCAATTTGTGTGGGTTTTTTTTTTTTTTTTTTACAAATGTGTTTTCAGGTCAGAACTTCAGGAGAAAACACACATTATTATTATTATTATTATTATTATTATTATTATTATTATTATTATTATTATTATTATTATAACTATCAGTGATGGAGTTGTATATAAAGATGGATGGAAGGAGGTGTGAGCTCAGGTTGTAACATCATAAATATATATAAAGGTTTATGGTTCTCCTGAACAGTCTTGTGAAGATTTGAGAAGCTCTTTCAGGGCTCATCAGTAGTGTTTACTTGCAGCTGTAAATAGTGATGAAGGTGCAGATGATGATGATGATGATGATAATGATGATGATGATGATGGTGATGATGATGATGGTGGTGAGGTAATCTAAAATACAGCTTCAGGCAGGAAAACTTCATCTCAGAGCTCATCACATTAATGTCTGATTTCCCACAAGTGATGTTACACATGCTAAATATAATACACCCTCAGGGAGAGAGGGGGAGGATGATGATGATGATGATGAAGAAGAGCGGCCCCTGCTGACATGTCAGTTAAATACACTGAGAAACACGGATTAAATGAAGTGTAATTCAGTGCTGATTGTAGAGGAGTGTGAGAGAGAAGTGCATGGATACAAGTTCTGAACACAGAGTGGGATATTCAGTAACAGTAAATTAGGGGGCAAATACTTTTTCACATGACATTTTATCTATCTCACTTTATTTCTGTGCTTCAGGTTAAAGCTGTTTATTTCATTTTGTGTTTAGTATACTTTCTGTATATATCTTGCTTTCTGTGTGTGTGTGTGTGTGTGTGTGTGTGTGCGCGTGTGTGCGTCTTTATGATACTTATTGCCATGTTGTTCCTCTTCACACACTTTAGCTCACTTTACATAATACATCTCTTTTTATTGTCATTCACACATACACACACACACACACACACACACACAATCTTACACCATGGACTCAGTCGTGTCTCAAATGGTTTGTCACTGCTTCTGTGTGAGACGCACTCACTCAGATTACCCATGAGTCCATGTGCTGCTGTATCCATAGTAACCAGCAGAAGAGCAGAGTGTGAATAAACACTGAATAAAGCGGCACTGCCACTGTGTGGGCCAGAGCGGTACTGCAGCACACTGTCGCGGAGTCACCCATGCCTGTGAGATGTTTGGACCACAGCAGATCTTCAGTCCTCTGTCCTCTGTTATTACTTTAACATTTTAATAACTTAGGGATGTGATGAAGACTTGAGATCAGTCCTAAATCCTCCCTTTTACACCATTGCTCCCTTGAACACTCACAACGCAAGTCTCAGGGTGATTTTGGACAGAACCATAGTGTGTACATCAAAGAACCACCAGGTGAATCACCATCCGAGTCAGCAGGGGAATCCCCACCACCATCGCAGAATTTGATCAAACCGGATCTGCTTACCTTTTTTCCCTAAGGATACCATTGGTCTCCCTCTGCCCGGGCAGTTCACTCCTCTGGATTATTGCCCTCCTGGCTGGCTTGCCAAATTTGTCTCACTAGAACACAGTTTGATTTCTACTACAGTTTGGCCTTCTAGTGAGAACACTAACGAAAGAACCCAAAACCTGCATCTGTGGAATTCAGCACAGTGAAGATGAAGGACTAAAACAGATCAGAGGCTGCTGCAGTGTAATTATTGCTGTGTAAATACTCCTAACGCCCTCTTGAGGCTGATGAGTGTAATTACAACAGTAACAAACAGCCATTTTCTCCCAAACTCTTTATTAAAAGCACAGACAGGTGAGAGTGTTTGTTCTGTATGATTTCTACAGCCTACAGCTGAAAAACTAACATCCTAAAGTACACATAGTGCTAAACACTGACCCTCAACTAATAATACATTTAATTTTAAACTGAGCACATGTAAAACTAAAGTTCTTAAAATGTCTTATTCCACTTACAATAACAATAGTACTAATCATAATGAGTAATCATAACATATCAGGGCTCTACAGTGAGACCATTTCACTCGCATTTGCGACTGAAAAGTACGTTGTGCAACTGTGAATAAATATTTATTCGCACCGGTGTGAGTGACCTGTTCAGAGTTGTGTAATACAATCGGGATAAAAACTACAGGAAGTCCAAAATGCATCTACACCGCGCAACAGTTACTTTCGCACTGCTTTTCATCTCCTCAGTCAAGCAAACAAGTATGGAAATACTGCAGAGAAGCAGAGTAAATTAATAATAATGCTAACGCTACAAGGTGGGTTTTAATTCAAACTTCTTTATTAAATAATTCCTCACCAATCAAAATCAAGAGTAGCAACTGTTCAGTCTGTAAACATACAGTACACTGCCGCTCTCCTTCACTAACTCTAATACAGAACTCTGTTCACTTCATTTAAACTCAGGGTTGCCAGATATGACTAGGAAAGTCAACTCCAGTTTCCATGTTTTGAATTAATTCCCCCCAAAAAACACTATATTATCAGCAGACATGGCAACACTGTACCGGGGAACCGATCTAAAACTGATAAACAAACTAAAATAAAACTACTATATTGTAAAGACAGAAAATGTGCGTAGTTATAAATAAATAATGTTTAATAATGTTTAATTACTATGGGTTGCATTTAATATCAATTTGACATTAAGCTTAGTTCGCTATTTCCTTAGAAGGCTATTAGCCTTTTTCCTAATATGGATCATTTTTGTGTTAGTCTACTTTTAATTGGGAATATTGTTTAAGATATTTAAAAAATATATTTTATGCTTGTTTATTTATCAATTAACCAACAGTATCTCATTGCTATTATTTTAATTTGATTAACAGTGACCATGAGCAGAGAGATTACATTTAATTGTTTATGACAGACCTCCTGACTAAAGCTTAAACAAGAAAAGATTGGTATCTGGATCGGTTTCAGTCGTAAAAATCCTGATCGGAGCGTCAGTAATGAACACCATTAAACTAAAGCACTTTGCATCTGAAGGGTAAATGAACTCACACAATACACACAGAGCGGTTCGAGAACTGACTCCAGCCCAGAACCATGACAATGGATATGTCTAATAGTGTAGCTTTAAATATATTTAAGAGGAGCAGACTTCAAACACTGAACATTGAGGTTTATTGTATTTGTTTACGAGGTAAACAGGTTAACGGTTGTTTTTTGCATACAGTCTGTAAAATTAACTGAAAATATTAAATTTAGTTTATCAGAACGTAAATTAATGTGTCATGGCTCACACTATGTTCTGTGTTTTAAATTCTGTCATAATTGACAAGCTCAACTTTTCTCATGGCTTCTTGTGTGTTATATTGTGGCACATTAATGTGCCTAAAAAAAAACAAAATTTTTGACTGTGCTCCTAAAAGAAATTGTTACCGTAGAGTCCTGCATATATATAACACTAAACTAAAGAAAATAGATAAAGTATATATTAAATGTAGACACCCTTAATGTAAGATTTGCCCATGTTTTTCCGGCCAGCATTACACACGTGCCGATATTACATATACATGTAATGATAATTACCAATCAGTTGTGTGAAGGTATGCAGTTCTGTTAGCTAGCTAAATGTCACCATGGTGATGATGTATTTAAGTGTCTGCCGTAGCAGTACTGTGAGTCTTGGAGTACTATAGCTGCTGTAGTTCCTCTTTTTGACAGTATACAGTCTGCTTTGCTTTGATCATTAATGATGAAATATGTCCAGATCTCTGTCATTTGGTGTTGTCTGTTCATTAGAACAACAGTGTACACTAGGACAACATCACAGTATTACCTGGTATCACATGTTGGTACCTGAGATGTGTGCTTGTTTGCTTTCTTGACATTTCTGTTCATACACATGAGGATGTTTTAATATTGTAAAGATAGTGTGGTGTATTGAATAAACTGATTATTGGTACAGGCCTAATGTGGATACAGTTAACTGATTTAAAGAGCGTGTTTACAAAATCCAACAACAATTTAAAAACCCCATGCCCTCTTCTCTCAGCTCTGTCTGTCTGCTTTATTACTCTTCATTATATCTCTGTGAAATCCCATAAGGCACGTGGGCAGCGACGACACCGGCCTTCTTCGCATTTAGTACGTGTTTCATTTGATCATCAAAGAAAACATGTGGTTTGATTGCTTGCAGAATTGAACCCTTTGGACTTCCCTCAAGGAAATACATCTCATTAATATGCAGACCCCAGCTAGTCAGAGTATTTAAAGCTCTGTGTCCTTCAGTCAGTGCACCTCTTGCTGTGACCAGAAATGTACGGATCGGGTAGTTCTTCTTCTGCAGCTCCACCAGGACTTCCAGAAAACACTTCAGAGGACCCTGTGTGTACAAACAAGGGTGTGGTTACTGAGTGTGGGAAACTATGGAACTGAAATATTCTCAGGAAACATAAATGCTCAAAACCTAATCCACACATGCATTTCTGAATTCACAAAATTAAAAAAATCTGAAATACTTTTCAAACAAATTAACATAAATATTTGTCATTTTCAATAAATACAAAAAACCCATAAATATATATTTTATCTATTAATTTTATTCACACATTTTTTGTATTATGAATTGTTGGATACTTGTGGAGGATGTTTGTCCTGCAAGACTTAAATTTACAATTTGCCCACTGCTACAGTCCACCTGCCTGTCTGTCTGACTGCCTGTCTATCTAACTGTCTGTCTGTCTATCTAACTGTCTGTCTGTCTATCTAACTGTCTGTCTATCTAACTGTCTGTCTGTCTATCTAACTGTCTGTCTGTCAATCTAACTGTCTGTCTGACTGTATGTCTATCTAACTGTCTGACTGTCTGTCCGTCTGTCTGTCTGTCTATCTAACTACCTGCCTGTCTGTCTAACTGTCTGTCTATCTAACTGTCTGTCTGACTGTCTGTCTGACTGTCCGTCTGTCTATCTAACTATCTGTCTGTCTATCTAACTGTCTGTCTGACTGTCTGTCTATCTAACTCTCTGTCTGACTGTCTGTCTGTCTATCTAACTATCTGTCTGTCTATCTAACTGTCTGTCTGACTGTCTGTCTATCTAACTCTCTGTCTGACTGTCTGTCTGTCTATCTAACTATCTGTCTGTCTATCTAACTGTCTGTCTGACTGTCTGTCTATCTAACTGTATGTCTATCTAACTGTCTGTCTGACTGTCTGTCTGTCTGTCTGTCTATCTAACTGTCTGTCTATCTAACTGTCTGAATGTCTGTCTGTCTGTCTGTCTGTCTAACTACCTGCCTGTCTGTCTAACTGTCTGTCTGTCTGTCTGTCTGTCTGTCTGTCTAACTGTCTGTCTATCTAACTGTCTGTCTGTCTGTCTATTTTATGAAATGTTACATTTCATATTGTCGTTATAATTCACTAGTTAAGACGCTCTGAAGCAGCAGGGCCATTTGACCTAGCAACTGAGTGTAATGTGATTTTTCTGTGTCTATAATTCATTGAGCATTGCTTTGTTTTTACACACACACACACACACACACACACACACACACACACACTGAGATGAACTGAAGAATTCTCTAAAAGTTCAGTTTCTCTTCAGGAAGTTCGAGAAGATTATTGATGTTATTTTCACTGGCTGCACAGAGCCTGTGTTGTATTCAGAAGCTTGAATGTAGATGTGTGTGGATGTGTTAGCTGATGTAGAAAACACACCTGATTTTAAAATCAAAAATGATTTTAACTTTAACTAATGCTAGATCTGATGCACAGATCCACATTTGAAGAAATTTGTTGTAATGTACTGAGAGTGTGATTAAACCTCAGGGAGAGGAATTTGTGCTTTTTCTGTTTCATGTTTTAGGAAGGCATCAAGTCCTTTTGTCTTCGTCACAGTTTCCGCTTCATCTGAGAAAATCACTCCATCTCCATCAAACGCAACTCGCAGCTCAGATTCACTCAGTGCCATTTCTGAGCTCGGCATGAACAAGGCAGCTGCTGCAATATCTAACAAACAGACAAGTAAACAGATAAACACATGGATGGATGGATGGATGGGATGGGATGGGATGGATGGGATGGATGGATGGGATGGGATTGATGGGATGGAGGGATGGATGGATGGATGGGATGGAGGGATGGATGGATGGATGCACAGCAAAAACACCAGTGTTGATTCAACACCCACAGTGTTGAATTCACACCCTTCAGTGTTTATATGAGTCCATTGGACTCATATAAACACTCTGGGTGTTAATTCAACACTAGGGATCTTACTGTGTGGGATGGATGGGATGGATGGATGGATGGGATGGATGATGGTTGGATGGATGGATACCTACTCTGATTGATGGCATGAGTCACTTCAGTTGAGTCGATGGAGAGGTACAGTTTGGTGTTGTTATCGTTCAGAATGTTGAGTAATTCCTCATCTTTATACCTCATCAGCAGACCTAAATACAAAACACACTTCATTAATATCATCACATCAACACTGTTAATGCCATTATAGTGATTATATTATTATAGTGATCATATTTATATTACAGTTATATTATTAATAATATATTATTATCTGCTGTACCATACTGCTGAATGATCCTTTCAAGCTGATTATTCACTTTTTCAGCTTCAGGAACCATTATTATGATATTAACTAGACATTCAATGTTGGGGTCTTGCTTCTCCACGATGAGTTTCAGTGCCTGTGTGCAGACAGAAATACCCGAGCTGTGAGACAGACTGTGGTCCTGCTGTTAACACGTCCTCTCTTCACACACACGGGTCGAGTGGGCCACCATATTACATTTACTGATGTGTTTATTGTTTCTAAGTGAAAAAATGAATTAATCCCATAAATTTCCTCTTGATATTAGCTATGTACTCCTTATCTATGTGATTTTACAGTACAGAGCGAACACAGGCTATTTCTAGTCTACAAATAAGGAGGAGGATGTTTTCACAAATGGAAGTATTCATTATTTAATTTGACACAAAAATAAAAACATTACTATGAAGTGTAAGTTATGTTTAATCCAATGACCACTTTAATCTGCTGCAGCTCCAACAAGCAGTTCAGTCATGCTAAAACAAAACTGAAGCTTAAGTGACAGTTCCCCAACCTCACCCTAACCCTAACCTCGCCCTAAACTGGATCTCCATTCAGCATCAGCAGTGAAGATACAGGTATAACAGGTAAAACTGTCATAGATATAAAGTAAGTAATATGTAATTAATTGGACCACTCTGTAAGCCTTTCTTGGTCTGTACTTTCTAGTAATAGAGCTAAAGTAATGAGTTATGAGATTACTTTTTGCAGGAAGTAATAACCATGACTTTTTCAAATCAAGTAATTAGTACACACAGATTTTAATATTAATATCATTAAATATTTCTGACCTTAACAAAGGGTAAGGCAGGTCCAGGCTCAGGTATTGTGTGTCGTCGTGAATTGTAGTCCTCCATGATAAACAGCATATCCAAAGAAACCGCAATCGTAATCCCATTGCTGGAATTCTCCTGCTAAATAAGCAACAACTTTTTAAGATGTAAATGATATTAAGGATTTTTTTCCAAGGAATACTGCTAGCAAGTTTTTTAAACACACTACCTATGTGACCAAAAGTATGTGTACCCCTGACCATCACACAGTTACCACAAATTTGGAAGCACACTGTGACAAGGCGTGATGGGAACATGGTCCCACACAAGAAAATTGATGGCAAAACCACAATAGCACTTTTGTGCAAAGGTGTTTTTTTGACACTGCCCCTATTTACCAGATGTGCACAAAAATATGAACATCCATATGAAGGCCCAAAAAAATAGACAAAACAGGGGAAATGTGGAAAATGAAGGAAAACTATAGAAAAAGATATACACTACAGCACTTGGCTGGTAACTCCTTCTACAGAAAGGTAAACGCACACAAACTACGCACACTGCAACCACAAACTCCAATCTACAACCCACCTACACAAATCAACAGGTTTTTTGGATGTTTTTTGGTTAAATGTCTGAAATAAGGTCTGTGGTTAACACAAGCTCAATATATGTTCACGTTTTATACTACACCGTAAAATACTTCAGTAATACCCCACTCATGATTTAAAAAAAAGATTTTACGCGTCTTGAAAAAGACGGTTGCTAACAAGTGGCTAAATGGGACGACAGAGGCTGTCGGGGAAATTTAACGTCATCACGCCAAACAGGAAAACTCTTCTACTGCCGCGATCGTGACAGAGCCCTCCGTCACACACACAATTGTATAGAATGTCTTTGTATGATGTAGTGTTTAAATTTCCCTTCACTGGAACTGAGGCTCAAACCAGCCCAAAATAATTCTATACTGTGTGTGTGTGTGTGTGTGTGTGTGTGTGTGTGTATGCATAATAAACACATTAAAAGGTGATTCTGAGATTGTAAGTTTTTTGTCCAAATACATCCGTAATAACAGCAATACTGTTTTTTTAAGACTGAATTTGGTTTAAAACTTATAATCTATTTAAAAATTATTATTATTAATTACTGCAACTTAATCACCAGCCAAGGACACAAGCCTTTTATTAAACCCCTTTAGTGGATATTTTAAAAAATCTCATTTAAAAAATGTTTCATGTTCTATTTAATTCTGTTTAGCTTTGTCAACACAATGTAAAGTTAATGTTGTGATAACGTTTTAATGTTCTATATAGGTTGTTTTTAATCCTATTACACAGTATTAAACACAATACATTAACAAAATCATGAACATTATTTACATTTATTATAAACATTATTTCAGCATACAGTACTTACTAAATGCCTTTCATTTTTCAGAAAGAAACCAAATCAGAACCTGTATTTATTTAAGGATCTGTATCTTCTGATTCTCATTATATTCCCCTGGGTAATTTAATACAGCATGAATAAAATCATTTACTTACGCATTTGTGTTTCTTTGATGAAGTCGCTGTATACTCAGCTTGACTCATATCTGTAGAGTTGAACAATATATTTGTCATGTACCTATAGCTCAGAGTATGGGTTTATATAGTAGACTAACCCTGGGTGTGCTCACAATTATCATACAGGAAAAATGTAAAGAATTCAATCAATGAGGTGTGATGAATTAGAAAATTTAATACATAGATCACTTTTTTAGCCTTTTAAAAATGTTGTACTTCTTTATAGTATGTTATGTCATTATCCTAGTAGTACTCCGTATGTTTTTAGACAAACATGCAAAAATAACCTAGAAAACAAAAGCAGTCATCTGTTTTTACATACAGCTTCCACTTCCTACTTCATATGTGCCCAAGAACAGTCCCGCTGCATGACACACTTGACATACAGTATGCTGGTGACATTACGCTTGAACTTTAACAACATGGTTCTCAATGGCACGATATCAGTTGGGATCCGAGTGATTTTTGGACAATCATCTCAGTGTTCATATTGAGGAGGCAGTCAAAGGACTCTAAATAATTGCACTTCCTTATTCTTAGGGCTACAAATGGGGTCTGTGTTGAAGATCGTGTTCATGTATACAATACTCTGATAAGACTATGGCTAGAGTATGGCAGTGTACTGCTTGTGGATTTCATAGAGAAATGGAAAGCTGTGATAGACAAGGTACAAAAAAGATCAAACAAAATAATGAAAACATTTCAAAGGATCCCTCTACATCTTCCAGACTTAAAGACACAGAGAGTGCAGGTAACAGTAAACCTGATAAAGAACATTTGTAACATCTAACCTGGACATTTCCTCTCCAGACTGCCAGACGACCCCCTTAGGGTCGGCTGTGGCTCAGGTGGTGGAGCTAGGTGGTACTCTACTAGTCACAGGGATGGAGGTTCGATTCCCAGCCCACATTTCTCCACATGCCAAAGTGTCCTTGGGCAAGCCCCTGAACACCAAGTTCCTCCGGATGGCAGGTTAGCGCCTTGCATGTGTGAATGAGAAATAGTGTAAAGTGTTTTGTAACCAATAAGGTTAAAAGGCGTTATATAAGTGCATAACATTTACCTTCCCCAAATTTTAAAGCATTGTTCTTCTGTATTATAAATTCTTTCTTTGAATATTTTGAGATACTGGATTTTTTTTATTTCCATGAGCTGTAAGCAGTAATCATCAAGGTTAAAACAAAAAAGGCTTGAAATATTTCACTTTATGTGTAATGAATCTAGAATATATGAAAGTTCCATTTTTTTTTTATTAAAAAAATTTACTTTTCCATCAAATTAACATTTTTTGAGATGCACCTATACAAAAGAAAATAGTAATTTTTTTCTGGAACGGACAACACTGGATTCGTGCAGCAGTATTATACCTGCCAGTATAGGAAGGAGGTCAAGGACTGGTGGATATGTGGGATCAAATCAGTGCTTTCATAATACAAGCTGTACAGACATTTTTATCCAATAAAGATGTGATATGGGAAAAGACTGCAATTTCAATCCTGAGAAGAGTAGGTGTCTTTGGACTAGATAAGCACACATTCCTTGTCATATCACAGCAAACCAGTGACTACATTTCCTATCCTGCACTGCGGTCTACAAACATGGCTGCCATGGGCTGCAATTCCCAGAACACTCACATTCATTCTAATCATGCACACCTGCATCAAATTCACAGCACTCACAACCACAGTATAAAGAGACTGTTTGCGAATGACTTTGCGAAGTATTATGCTCAGTTGCCATAGTCTCTGTCGTGTACCCAGTCTTTGTTCCTAGCTTTGTTTCATGGTTTTGATCTGGTTCTGGATCTCGTCCTCGTTCATTGAGTCTTGTCTTAGTCTAGTTTATCCTGTTTGCTGATCGCTTGACCCATTGCCTGTTTTTGACCACACTACTGTCTTATGATTTGGATTTGTCTTCCTGTCTCTTTTCATTAAAAGCTCTTATCTGCACTTGCATCCGTCCTAATCTTCATTACGTGGAATATGTGACATTCCTAATGAAGCTCGAAGAGATGAGCTTATCGGTGCTCACACCCTTTTAAAATTCCATGCAGCAAACTTGGAAAATGGTGTTAAAAACAGAAAGAGATGTGGACAATCCAGAAGAGTGGGTCCCAGAGGAACCACTGTTCTTCAGTTCACCGTTTCAGACCAGAATGCTGTCTTTGGTAAGTGTTAGAAAATGCTTAGTGAACAACGGAATTGTAAAGCTGGGACATCTTTTATAGGAGGATGGCTGGAAAAACGATTGATAAACTTAAAGAAGTGATGGGGTTGAGATCTTCATGCCTGGTCTCAAAGTTAAAAGAAGAAATTCTTAATATGTTACCAAGTGGTCACAGAAGTTATATTGCAAACCTGGATGAGGACGGGTTCCCTTTTGAGTCTGGTTCCTCTCAAGGTTTCTTGCTCATATTGTCTAGGGGAGGTTTTTGTTGCCACGTATGCCTCTGGCTGCTCTTTAGGGTACATTTATAAGTTAAAATTTTATATCCTGAATTTATATATTTCTGTAAAGCAGCTTTGTGACAGTGTCCATTGTTAAAAGCTCTATATAAATAAAATTTAATTGAATTGAATTGAATGTTGAGTATAAACCTTACATGTATCATTCTTTCCAATATCCAATTGTTTATTAATAAAATTGTTAGATACACAGAGACTAGTTTAACTAGTCCTTCTAGCTAGACTCACATCACAGCTTTTTCAGCTGTAAATGTAATGATAACTGTATGCTTACATGTATACTGATATAAGAACCCATTCTTTAATTACACTATTTGAGTTGACAGTAAAGTGAGTTGTGCTGATGTAGTGAGTGTGAGGTTTAATGAACATGGAAACTGGCCGTATTCAGAATGAACTTGCATTGAATGTTATGCTTTAAAAACAATAGCCAGGAAAAAGAGTTTTCTACAAATGCTTTAGTATGTGAATATTCTGAACAGGGTTTCACCTAGAGGCTGTTTTCTGTGCTTAAATGTTTATCTTTGATATTTAATAGTGATTCTTGTTTGTTTTTCATTTAGGGCACACGTGTTAAAATAGAAAGAGATGAAAAAAGATAAGATTTTTGTGATTTCTGTGGTGAATCTTGATCACACAATAAACTCAATTTGTACTGAAACTCAATCTCTACTGAAACTCTGTTTTAACTGAAACTCAATCTGTACTGAAACTTATATTGAAATCTGTATGGAAATTCCATAAAACAGAAACTAAATCTGTTCTGAAAATGGATCTCTACAGACCCTTGCTCTGCAATGAAACTAAATCTTTATTGAAACTCCATCTGTACAGAAACTCTGTCTATAGTGAAACTGAATCTTGACTAAAAATTTATCTGTACTGAAACTCAATCTCAAAATAAACTCAATATGTTTTGAAAATTGATCAGTACTAAAACCAGATATGTACCGCCACTCAATCTGTACTGAACTGGAACTGAACTGTGTTCAGAATGAACTTGCATTGAATGTTATGCTTTAAAAACACTCGGCAGGAAAAACAGGTTTTTACAAATGATTTGGTTTGTAAAGAATCCATGGCATGTGATCCAGCCCAATGATCACAATACTTAAGCCTTAAGCCTGTCTCACCTAGAGGCCATTTTCTGTGCTAAAATTTTACTCTTTGATATTTAATAATGATTCTTACTTCCTTTTCATTTAGGGCACATGTGTTTAAATAGAAAGAGAAAGTGAAAGCAGAGACACTCAGCACAGACAGGATTTAAACTCTGATCACAGGACAAACTCTCTATATCCACTTAGTTAGAATCAAGTAGTTGCTTTATAAAAGCAACATAAACAAGATTTAAATTAAAGGGATTGAAATCTCTTTTTTAACATACTTTAAAATATTTTCAGAATACTGGATTAAAACCTGCTTACATGAAAAACTACTAAATAATTTTAAATGGATATATAAGTAAATAAGTAGACGTGGGTTTGTCTAAACACTTTTCAAAATAACATTTTAGTTAACTTGTTCTTGTCTTTAACTCATTATCATCATTATCTCTGCAGATCTCAGAAGAGTGTGTGACAATCGGTACAGAAACTCTATCTGTAAGAAAACTCAATGTCTACAGAAATGTGATCTATACTAAAACTGGATCTGTACTGAATCTGGATCTCTACAAAAACTCTATCTGCAATGAAACTGCATTTCTAATGAAACAATGTCTATGCTCAGATTGATCTGTAATGAAACTCTGAAAATCTGGAACTGAACTGTTTCAGAATGAACTTGCATTGAATGTTATGCTTTAAAAATAATAAGCAGGGAAAACTGGTATTTACCAAATGATTTGGTTTGTAAAGTATACATAGCATGTGACCCAGCCGAATGATCATAATGCTCAAACCTGATGGGAACTTTAACAAGTTTTACATTCTAGGGGAGCAACAGCATTCAAACATCCTAGTTTACCAAAACTCCTTATGCCATGAACCCTCCAGATATTGCACCTTTACCTAAGAAGAAGAGTAAACAAATATGTTTTCAGTCTGGACTTAAACACTGAGACTGTGTCTGAGTCCCGAACACTAATTGGAAGACTGTTCCATAACTTTGGGGCTCTATAAGAGAAAGCTCTTCCCCCTGCTGTAGCCTTCACTATTCCAGGTACTAATAAAGAGCCTGCAGCTGTTGATCGAAGTAGGCGTGGCAGATTATAAAAGACCAAATGCTTCAGTTCTGTGGCGTGAGACCTTTCAGTGCTTTATAGGTCAACAGTAGTATTTTATACTTGTTTTCACTGGGAGCCAACGCAGTGTGGATAAGATCGGGGTGATGCGGTCATATCTTCTGGTTCTAGTTAGGACTCTAACAGCTGCATTCTGGACTAACTGGAGTTTGTTTATGCTCCTACTGGATCATCCAGACAGTAACTGTTAGAGATCTTCAAATCTCAGATTATGTCTTCAGATCTCGGTCATGCCCTTTCAGCCTTATATTTCACTTAACTCTTAGTTCTGTGCTGCTATGAGCTAGAAAGTGTGGTTTACCGTAGAGTTCAGGCGCCTGGAGAGTCCGAATGAACACACACGCTGACACACATGAATGTTCACAGAGACTTCCGGTTTATTCATGCAAAGCAGAAGTATTTATATACATAGATAAGCAGTAGTTCGTAGGCGGGTTTCTACTTGCGCAGGTGCCAGACAGATAGACAAAACACGGATAGCACACTATGAAAATAAGTCTTTTCAAGAGACAGAAAATGCATGTGTCAGCTATAAGAAGGGATGGCAGTTGATCAGCTTATTCAAAGAGGTAATTAAATGAATACATTCATCATAGGTATTTGATAGCAGTTCATAATATAAGAGAGTACATGATATAAGAGAATTTCCTATCAGTAATGTATCACAGAAATCTTGTCTACAGGTGACAAAAGCATGAACTAATATTTCTGCATCATGTAGTGACATTATATTTCTTATCTTAGAAATATTTCTGAGATGAAAGAAGGCTATCCTAGTAATATTATCTACATGAGCATCAAATAATAGACTGGAGTCAATAATCACACCAAGGTCTTTTACTGCTGCACATGATGAAACAGAAAGGACATCCAGAGTTACTGTGTGATCAGGAAGATCACTTCTAGCTGCATTCAATTCAGTTCTATTTGTATAACAGTTTTAATAATGCACATTATCTCAAAGCAGCTTCACAGAAACATATAAACACAGGATACAGATTTTAAATGTGTGAATTTATCCCAATTGGGCAAGCCAGTAGAGATGGTGGTGAGGAAAAACACCCTAAGATGTTAAGAGGAAGAAACATTGAGAGGAACCAGACTCAGAAGAGAACCCGTCCTCATCTGGGTAACAACGGATAGTGTGAAAGTAAAAGGAAGTTCATTATGATTTAATATGAAGTCTGTTTGTTGAACTAGTCCACTGTTCAAATGAGACCCGAGCGCAAAACTGCATGTTGTAATTGCAGTCCCGGGACCTTAGAAGCAACCGTAGTCCCAGCAACCACAGGGAGTGTGTCCATCTGGAATTGGAGTAGATGAGAGCTCCATCCAGAGGTGGGGCATGTGGTCCTAGTAGAAGTACTTCTGTCTTGTCAGAATTAAGTAAGTGTTACGTAATGGAGGCTGAGACGGAAGCAAGTGCAGGTGAGGCAGTTTAATCAAACAACAAGAAGTCCAAATGATCAGGCAGAACTCAAAGTACAAGGCAAGCTAGGGTCAAACGATCGGGCAAACAGGCTAAACTAGGCAGGGCAGAGAATCGAGGTCAACAGAGTAAACAAAGTCAATATCCAGAACAGCAAATGTAACGGGTATGGAAAACATTCCATAAATTTAATGTGTAGAATTACACAAAAAGGATGTGTACCTGATGTGGCTGTCTGTCTGTCTGAGTATTTTTCCTTTTAATTGTCATGATGTCATTGGTTTGCGTAATTTCCTGTTTTGGCTCCTCCTCTTATCTTTCGCGTTATGGTTGAATGGGAGACGTAGGTTTGGTTTTGAGTTCTCGGTAATCTTGTTTAATCTTTATTTAAATCATCATTTATATACTTATATACCCATTTTAGTTTGTGTGTATAGTGTTATTTTATTTATCTGTGCGATAATTTTTGTTGTTTTTCCCTTCTTTTTGAGTAATTTTTTTGTATTTTTTTTCAACATGTGACCATCGCATATCATGTTTATTTTATAGAACACCATTTAAGGGCGATTCACTCAGGGAGACTGCTTGTTTGTGTCATCAGGTATGGTTTTTGTTTTATATTATTTTAATTTGTTACTTGGGTGAATTCTTCCCTTTGGCATTATGGTTGAATGGGAGAGAGGTGTCCCTTTCGTGTTATGGTTGAATGGGAAAGAATAAATGAAGAGTCGACCCAGTTGCCGTCCGCCTGTTTTTCTTCGAATAAAATAAAACACACAACGCAGACTACAACCAGTTACACAAACACGATATAAGGCTTGAACATACAACAGTGACTAAGCAACTGAACTTAATACTTCACAAATACATGGCGGCCATGTTTGTAGGCCACAGTGCAGGATGGGAAATGTAGTCACTGGTTTGCTGTGATATGACAGTAAGGGGAAGTTATAAGCATCCAGTGTGTAATGGGCCATTCCCTTAACTCCAACTAAATTTTCTAGTCTACGAATAATAAGATAAATTTATATTATTATCTATGGTATCAAAAGCTGCACTAAGATCAAACAACACAAGGAGACACAACCCTGATCAGAGGTCAGTAGTAGGTCATTTACCACTTTAACCAGCACTGTCTCTGTGCTATGATGAAGCCTAAATCCTGACTGAAAGATTTAATTCATGTTATTCCTATGCAAATATGAGCATAACTGCTGAGCTACAACCTTTTCTAGGATGTTGGAGATAAAACATGAATTAAATGCCATGTGTTTTGAGTTGCAATATTTTCTGTACAACATTTTCACAAATGATTGGAAGATTTGCGAACTGCTAAACTGAGCTGCAGGATGCAAACTTATCCAAAGTACAGAGCTGCTGTATTGCAGAAATTCTGGAGATTTGGACCTATGAACAAAACAAAAACGATAATATAAACTCTGGATGTGATACGCATATTATATACTGAGTGTACCTTCCCAAAAAAAAGGAATTGTACACTTAGACCAAATTTCATGTTTTTCCTGATCTTATTCTTCACTCTTTCATCATCTTCTTCCAGTGGATTGTGTTCCTGTAGGTTTACTGAAAGTTTGTTTTAGTTCTGAGCGTTACTTTAGATTTGTTGAGTTCAGAAGTTAGAGTTCATGTCTTTATGAACATGCTGAATGAAAGTATTGTTTTAAAACATTGAAGAGGTAGAGCAGGTTACACAGTAGTCATCTACTGTGAAAGTTAAACATTGGACAAATAAAATGATTCACTCTGGTATTTAGTTGGCATTTAGAATTTGCCTATTTACTGTTTCTTGAAACTAAGTGATAGAAAACGTAAACGTTCACCAAAATGGGACCTTTAATGCAGAGCTTGAGGTGAAGGAACATACGGTTTCACCCCTGCATTGGCACTAAGAGACATCTGAAAGTTTAATCTAAAAATACTGTAGTGAACAGCAGTTAAAATGGCATTCTACATTGTGATTGGATCTTCGAGAAACGAACATAAACAAATGCCTGGCATCATCAGATAAGCTGCTAAGACAACTGCCAGACACTTCTTACATGGCAGCGATGGAAACCCCCTTCACCCACATCTGCATGAAGAAGGACTTCTCATTGGACCATAGATTGACCCTAACCACCAAACTCATTCCTAAAGTTTAGGCCAGCACTGCCATAAAAAAAAAAACCCTTAGAACATCTGGCTGAACAAAGAAAAACATTGTTTCAGCAATGGCTGAAACAAAGAAAGGCCACAAAGACTCATCCCAATCCATTCATACATATGTTTGGAATCCTTAAATTTGACATAAACTGTGACACGTCCAATTCACATTCATGTAAAGAACAGATGATGTGAATGGAAAATGATTGTTGACACAACAGTTTATATGAGCTGACCTATTGTCAGGGAAATACTAGAAAGATGAGAACTAGAGACTACATTTCCCATCCTGCACTGCGGCCTACAAACATGGCCACCATGGACCACAATTCCCAGAACACTCTTACCTTCAATCTAATCACGTACACCTGCATCCTATCCACAGCCGGATCACAGCCACAGTATTTAAGGACTTTCTATTTCACTCACTCTGTGAAGTAATTGTTCAGTTTCACTTGTGTCCTGTCATTACCAAGCCTTTACTCCTGTTTTGCTATTCTGTTTTTGGTATTCTGGTTCTCCTTTGATATACTGTTTGCTGACTGCCTGACCTTTTTGCCTGCTTTGACTTTGAACTTGCCTTACGGATTGGATTTGTTTGCTGGACTTTAGTAAATAAAACTGCTTATCCTGCAATTGCATCAGTCTCCGCCTCTACATCATGACACTTATTACCACATAAACACCATTTCTTATCCTGTTTGGACTCAACGTGTTCAGCACAATGCCTATAATATTTTGAAACAGGTTTGGAAAAGAAATAATGCATAGGCAACACTTTAAAGACACTTCTCCAAATCTGTACTTTATGCTATGCAAATGAGTTCCACACTGCGGCCACTTCTGGCAATAGCCAATCACGTTGCTGGAATGGAAAGGTGCCAGATTACAGTCTCCTTCTTAGCAGAAAGGGATCAATGATAAGGAGTCTTTATTGGTCACACATACATACGCACAGTGAAATTCTTTTCTTTGCATACCCCAGCATGTTGGGATCAGAGCACAGGGTCAGCCATGATACAGCGCCCCTGGAGCAGAGAGGGTTAAGGGCCTTGCTCAAGGGCCCAGCAGTGGCAGCTTGGCAGTGCTGGGGCTTGAACCCCCGACCTTCTGATCAGTAACCCAGAGCCTTAACTGCCAAACTACCACTGGATAAAGGTATCTCCCCGATTGGCACATCCTTTCTCTGTTTATAACCTGGTGAGGAAAGAGACATTAACATAAACACCACATTCTGAGTCTTCGGCCCGTGAGGTAGAATTCATTAACAAAAACAACCATCCTGACAAGAGAGAGGCAACGGTACGATAAAGGTTAGGCATTTTTGTGAGTAAAACCTTCTCTTCAAGGTACCTTCAGCTGCATGTTCCAGACTGTAAGGATCCCCGCATCGGCAGATATTGTCTGACCCACACAGGTCCTCAGTAACACAGCCCCACCTGCAAAGGATGCTGTGACGACTTCTTCATTTGAACCGACTGCATGGTCCAGACTCTAAGGATCTTCCTGGAGCAATAGGAGTTCAGTATTCTCCAGCCCAGCGTGGCAACAACTATTGGAACACAACACCAGTGGACGGCGTCTCTGCCACCAGACTGCTCACCCGACTGTGTGGAACATTTCTCTGGGGTCAGCTCATAACAAATAATAGTAAGATTATTTATTTAATGATAAATAAGCATTTATTTATCACTTGCCAGAGCCTTTAAGTGCTTTCCCCATAAGATGTTTGCGACCATATAATTCTCTTCCATTGCATTTATCCTTTCTGTCTTCACTTCATGTATAATTTTTATGTGTGACTTTGGCATCTTTTGTTTATTCATTAGTTTATTATTCGTTAGCAGTACATATTCATTTATTAATATCTTTTAATAGTTGTGATATTTACTCTTGCATGTCTCAGTGTTAATAAAATTCATTTAATTACAACTGTGTCTTCCTTGTGTTGATGATCAGAGGCTCTACTAGTTATCCACAATCTCGCAAATCCTTCGGATAAATCAGCTGGAAACCTCCATTTACATTCATTCTAATTTACAGTCCTTTTGGATTGTTCTCATACTGTTAATGTGAAATTCCTTACCTGGTTCTCCAAGGTAAAAGGAGGGAGGGGTCATGTGACACACTCATACACACACCTTAAGTGACATGTGACCAGTAAAAATCACTACATAATTGCTGCCCCATGTGAGACTAACTGAGACTGAAATTAGCCTTTTGTTTATCAACACAAAGGAATACACCAAAAGATTGCAGGTTTGGTCAGTTACTAGTTGTGTGGCAGGTGGTTCCTTCCAGGCCTGGTTCATAGTTTCAGCTCTGTGGTACTATGTATGAATAAGATTTATTGCAGTTGATTTGTTTGTGGTTTATAGAGCTGTGTTAAAAGTATTGGATCGTTTTACAGTGGCAGACATCATGTCTCAGGAAACTGTAGTGTTAGAGGACGATGTAACTGTTAATTATAATTAGTTGCTACCAAATTAAAGCGAATGCCTTTTATACCTGCAAATCTATCAAATTGTTTTAGAGTTTCTGTGTGAAACTTGTCACCACGTATTTGTGTGACCTCCGTTGTCCCATTGACTTCAAACTATCAACACTTTGTGTTAAACATAAGAGACAGTATATATTATTATATTGTGTATAAAGTATCTGTCAAAGATGACCAATTTAACTATACCTGAACATCTGGCTGTAGAGCCAACCAGTGCTGTTAATCCAGGACATATAGAAACAATTATGGGCTCAGCAATATATTACTGACCACCAGGTCTCAGAAATGAAAAGATTGAAAGATTAAAATCTAGACCTAGTGTAATAAGTATAATGAGTGTAATAAGTATAATGAGTGTGATGAGTATAATGAGTGTGATGAGTGTGATGAGTGTGATGAGTGTAATGAGTGAGATTACAGCAAACAGGCAGCTATTTTCTCCCAAATCCTTTATTTAAAAGCGCATACAGGAGTGTGAGTGTGTGTGTGTGTGTGTGTGTGTGTGTGTGTGTGTGTGTTTTCTACAGCATCCAGTTGACAAACTCACATGATAAAGTACATGTAGGAAAAATTAATTTTCTTTTTTTTTTAATATGTAAAATCATTACAGTAAAGTTAATAAAATCACCTTATCAGCCTGGACCTTAGTGTTTCATAAACTCAGTAAGCTTAAATATTACATTAACATGTGTAATAACACAACACTTCAAATCGGAAAAAGTGTGGGGGGAACAACAACAACACTGTACTGCTGTATAGTGTATAACTTTACTGTGTCTATAAACTAATAGAGTATATAACATACACATTACAAACACAGCACCAGTCAGATGTTCACACACCTCATTACCTCTAAAATATGTTTTCATTTAGACTACTTATATTCTTTAAAACATTTACAATCCTGTTAAACTCACTTTAAAGTCGATGTCTGTGTATTTCCAACATTTTAATGTAAATAATTTAACAAATTCCACCATAAAATTAGTTTTCAATGAATTAGTTCTACATTCAGTTCTAAATAAAGATAGAATAAAGTTTTCATTTAGAAAATCTGCTGAGATGCTGAGTGTAAAACTTCTTCACTTCTGATTTACTGTTCAATCACACACACACACTCTCTCTCTCACACACACACACTCTCTCTCTCTCACACACACACACACATTCTCACACACTCACTCTCACACACACACACACACTCTCACACTCACACACACACACACACACTCACTCTCACACACACACTCTCACACACACTCTCACACAGACTTTCTGTAATGAGACAATTAACAGATTATTGTGCGGAGAGAGAGGGTTTGTGATTAGAGGGAACTCTGAGATTAAGATTAAAATCCTCCATCATTCAACACTGTTTTTATAAAGAATCTACCGTGTGGAGAACATCTGAGAGGTGCTGTAGGTTTTATCCATCCTGTTCCCAACAACGTTTCTCTGATTAAAACAACAACAACAACAACAACAACAATAACAACACTACTCATCTACACTAAAAAAAAAATATATATATATATATATATATATATATATATATATATATATTCTAAACAGCATCACTTTTAGGTTCCTTTTGTAAAAACAGTCAAAATTATTTAAAGTAAAATTTTCAGATAAGTGCACTAACCTTTGTAATTATTATCAAATATAAATCCAAAAGGTTTCTGTTATACCGTGTATAAATATTTCCTATTGAACTAAAAACTGCAGCTGCCACTTATAAAACACTACAGAGGAGACCCCATATACTGCCTATAAATATACCATATTATTTCATAAAAATCCACTTTTATTACCTTATAAACTATCATAGCGAGTAAACAGAACTGAGAACCTCAACCTCAAAAATACAGACCATAATAATCACAGAAACTGTCAAATAAAATAAACCTGTTTAAATATTTTCAGCATTAGAGCGCAGGCAGCGATATTAAACGTTTTATTAAACCAAATTAACCAACACTTAGTTATTGTCAATATCCAAATTGTTAAGATTACATTAGAAAACACCTCTGATGTTTTTCCTGTGAGGCAGACAGCTGTATATATAAATATATATAACATCCTAACTCCACCTCCATCCTAACCACACCCCTTGACTTAACCCCACCCATATCTGAACCACCCTCGCATGATAAACACACCCCTCACCATAACCGCACTCCCACCTGATAAAACCAAATTCCACTGTGTGTGTGTGTGTGTGTATATATATGTGTCTATGTGTTTAATGTATATATATGTGTATGTGTTTAATATCAAGGAGATAAAATGTAAGTAAACATAAGTAAAGCTCCTCACCCTAACTCCTCCCACATCCTAACTCCACCCCTTACTCTAACCTTAACCATTCAGAACTGTTTAATCTCAGGAGAGTGTTTGTGTAACACTCAGAGGTTTTCCTCTCCTAAACTCAGATTAATCAGATTTCTGTTCAAATAAAAGATCAGATTTTTAAACATCATGGTGTAACTGAGTATCAGACTGTACCCCTCTGATCCTGAAACTCAGCATTCTCACCCTCTCATTTCTGTTTTTCCGGCTGCTCGATCAGTTTTCCTTTGTGATATTTCTGTCCAATCCCATAAGGCACATGTGCAGAGATGGTGCCGGTCTCCGTGGCTCCCTCGATGTGGAACATCTGATCGTCGAAGAAGATGTGTGGTTTGATCTTCTCCAGGAGAGGACCTTTGGGAGCTCCAGCGAGGAACAGTGCCTCATCGATCTCCAGTCCCCAGCTGCGCAGAGTTTTTAAAACTCGTGCTCCCGAACTCGCCGCACTGCGCGCCGTCACTAGGAACGTACGGATCGGGCAGTTCATCCGCTCGTTCTTAGCGTAGAACTTCCTCTGCAGTTTCCCCAACGCTTCCAGGAAACACTTCAGAGGACCCTGTGGAACAATGCAGTAACTTTACTGTCATAACTGTCCAAGTCAATAAGATGGTGTACAGATGATGATATCTGCTTAATCAAGAAGATTATGAAGTTTATAATTCTAATCAAACCTGAGCAAGTGGTGTGTTCACGTTTGCCTTCTCATGCTCAAAGAACTCATCGAGTCCTTGTTGTTTCACGATGATCTCTGACTCGTCTGAGAAAAGCACGGCATCGCCATCAAACGCTACTCTGAGCTGAGATTCACTCAACTCGATCTTCTTATCCGGAGTAAACAGCGTGGCTGCTGCGATGCCTTATGGACAGATAGACTTAGACATAAATACTGGACATTTAGATGGAAGTAATTCTTCACCTGTAAAAGAATAGAGCAGACGCACTATACAGCCAAAAGTATGTGCACCCCTGACCATCACACCCATGTGTGCTTGTTGAACATCCCATTCCAGATTTATTCCCCTTGTGCTGTTATAATGAGCTCCACTCTTCTGCAAAGGCGTTCCACTAGATTTTGGGGTGAGGCCATGGGAATTTGTGATCATTCAGCTACAAGAGCGTTAGTGAGGTTGAGGTCAGGCGCTGATGTTGATGTGAGGAGACTCCAGTTCCAGTTCATCCCAAAGGTGTTCAGTGGGGTTGAGGTCAGGGCTCTGTGTAGGACACTCGAGTTCTTCTACCTTCTTCCAACCTTCACACACCACGTCTTCATGAAGCTCGCTTTGTGCACAGGGGCGTCATCATGCTGGAACAGTGTTTGGGTGCCTCTTAGTTCCACTGAAGGGAAACTGTACTGCTACAGCATACAGAGACATTCTATACACTTTCTGGCAAAAGTTTGGAGAAGGATCACATATGGGTGTGAGGATCAAGTTTCCACATATTTTGTCTGAGCGATCAGACAAAGCACAATCCTAAACACTCCCAAGAATGGTACAAAAAATACTAAGGACCAGGATGATGGGAATGGTGTCCACACGGGAGCATCTGGTGACGTGGACACTCACATTACCTGGCCAGACTCAGCCTCAATGGAGCCATCCTGTGGACTGTGAGATGGGGGTCAGGTGCAGTTCCAGTCACATAGCAAGAATGTGATGGTCAATCTTTGACCAAACGGACCCTCGCAATGGAAAACAGAAGTCCATGTATTCCAACCAGTAACGACTAAACAGTGTTTCTCATTTCCTTCATAAAAGTCCAGTTTGATAAACAACCATACAAGCTGAAGCTCTGGATCCAGACAGCAAAGATGTTAAGTCCTCAGCATTCACTTCAGAATTCTACAAATATTCTACAGATGTGAAACTGTATGAGCAACTGGTGAGATTACACCAACTGAGGAGCATGGACAACTTATCTATCAAACGAGTATCAGGCAGCAGATTCATCCCAGGACTGAGGGAACCTTTAGGGAATTACAGGAATGTCCATTCACATAGATGTGTATGATTGATTATGTGATTGGGTGTGTGATTGATTACATGATTGATTATGTGATTGGGTGTGTGATTGAGTGTGTGATTGATTACGTGATTGATTGTGTGATTGGGTGTGTGATTGAGTGTGTGATTGATTACGTGATTGATTGTGTGATTGGGTGTGTGATTGAGTGTGTGATTGATTACGTGATTGATTGTGTGATTGGGTGTGATTGAGTGTGTGATTGATTACGTGATTGATTGTGTGATTGGGTGTGTGATTGGGTGTGTGATTAATTATAGATCAGTGTCTCAGGTCCTCACCCTCCTCGATGGCCTCCTTCACTTTCTCCGAGTCTTTAGACAGATACAGGTTTGTCATGTATGCCTTCAGGTAACCGACTGGACTCTTACCGCCCGTCATGCAAAACCTCTCAATCAGCAGGTCTGTTCAAACACACACACACACATTACATTGTAGCTATTTCATAAAATACACTCACCACACATTCACATTCATAATATAATATATAATAATGCTGAATGGAAACCTGAAATAGTTTTATAGCATTATGCAGGGAATAGTGCACAGACGGACATTTAGGAAATATAACCTGTTATAACTGTAGTAATTAATGTTATTATAATATTGATGATGTCATCCTGTACCGTAGTGATTGATGGTGTTGATTAGCCGCACCCCCACCTGGGCGTGGTTATTAGTCATTAACACGATATCAAACAGCTCCTCACTGTCGGGGTACAGCTCCCTGAGACGAGCGTTCACCGTCATCAACGCCTGCAGGCACAATAAATAAATAAATAAATAAATAAATAAATAATCATACAAATTAAGAAGAAGAAGAAAAATATTACTACTACATGAGCAGTGAGTTATGGCAAGCATGCAATTACCAAAACTCAGCATGTGATTTATTACGGCGAGTCCCAAAATCACTGAAAAGGTTGGTAGTGGGGGTCAGAACACGGACAGACAGCAACACACCAGAACAAGCCATAATCACAAAAACGGGAAACATGCGAGGGACAAAACCAGGAAACACTACACACACAACTGAAACTGGTAAATAAGGCTTGAAACAATAAATACACAAGAAGACTGGACAAAGACTCAGCTGGGTGTACTCAGACGAACTGATCAATGAGCTAAAACTGTACAGGTGAACACAATCAGATAACACAGCAATCACAGGACCAGAACAGAAACAAAAATACATGGAATTCAAAACAAAACAAATAAGAGCAGTGCTTGTCCCTATTTATATTAAATAAGAGACTGAGTTGACACTGCTGTGGATTTCAAAAGCACATTTCTACCCAGAATGCATTGCTGCAGCTCCAGCAGTGATTTGGTGAGTTAACAGGATTTTTAAAAGAATTGTATACTGTGTTAGACTTGAGTATGTGTTGGAAACAATGGTGGAACAGGAGCACACACACACACACACACACACACACACACATATATACATACCCACACACACACAACACACATACACACACACACACACACACACACACACAGTGACCTTGACAAAGGGGAAGGCAGCTCCGGGTTTGAGTGGTTGGTTCTCGTTTTGTTGGTTGTAGTTGACGTACTTCTCCAGTCCTTCCTGCTCGTAGATCTTCCTCTCCTCCACCATGTTGAACAAAGTCCGAGACGAAACGGCGATCGTAATTGCAGTGCTCGGCTTCGGCTGGGGAACACACACACACACACACATACTATAAGGGTATAAACACTGATAATAACAGATAATAAGATCCACAGATAAAGGAACCAGTTGCAGATGTTTAATCAGAGTGCAGTGTTTAATCATGTGATGAACACCTGGTCTCTGGTTTGCTCATTAGGATATATATAAATAAAAATTTTATATCCAGATTTCTGTAAAGCTTCTTTGTGCTAATGTCCATTGTTAAAAGCTCTATACAAATAAAACCGAATGGAATTAACTTCTCACTTCCGGATATGTTTCAGTTTAAACAGTGATCAGGTTATTAATGATGAGATTAGAATTAAATGAAGTATATTTTTGGACACAGAGAAAGTCCTTCATGTTTGTGTTCCCTGTAGTTACAGTAACTCTCTGTTCTGCTGCTTCAACACTCGGTCTGTTGCTCAGCTCATATCAGCCCTGTGACAGCCTCCTTACACCGGCTTCACAATATATTTTATATTTATTTTAATAATATATAGAGCGTTACGTGTTCCTGCTCCGGAGTACGTTAGTGGGTTTTTAACTCCATGCTCTCAGAGGCCTGTTTCACGAAACTGGTTTCGGTGGAGATCAGGGTAACTGTGGGTTTAGTTTGAGTAAACTCTGGTGGATTGGTTTTTAGCGGGTTTTATCTCCATGGTAACTTGCACGCCACAGCTAACCTGCTCCAGAGAGGGTTTTTTCTTTGTAAGAGATCACAAACCCAAAATGGACCATCAGCATAAATCTGACACATCAAAGTTAACTCTTTAGTGTTTGTAGTGAAGGCTTCACTGTGTGTGGAGAACCCTGTGGAGCTCTTAGTGTATGTGTTGTTCTTCAGTTCTTTGCGAGTGGAACATTTCATGTGGTTATATTATTCCTGTCCTAACCCTAACCCTATCCTAATATATTTTCACAAATTGATATTTATTTATTAATATTTAATTTGTAAAAATTGACGTGTATATTAAAGTAATGAAATATGTTTGGGTTAGAAGTTTTCAATCCGTTTATTCTCATTGGGAGCCTACAAAGTAAACTTACACATTTACACAGTAATGTCCCCGAGCCTTGCCAGCTGAAACGGTGTGATGTTTGCGGTTAGATTTAAATTCCTCGTATTTCTACAGAATAGTTTTTTCTCTTCGATCGGAAGTACACACACCTGCTTTATTCCATGTTGAACGCTATCGGCTGTTTGCTGCACACATCTGGTGTTTATGTGCTCGCGCTCGCTGAGTAAACACTGATTCAGGGATAAAACCAGAGTCATGAAACCTGTTCATCTTAATTAACCCGGATTAGATTAATCTGGTTTCGTCAACTCTAACCTACTCTGTAACTCAACTCGCTTCCTTAAACAGGCCTCAGGTCATCAAGACTGGTTCTGCTCCAGTGTCCCATCTGGTGATTAAAGGTGACTCCTGCTTTGTAGTCAGAGTCCCAAAACCCTGGGACAGTCTCGCCCTCAGTATAACATCCACTGCTTCAGTCGCTGCTTTTTAATCCAATCTGATAACGTACGCTGTTCCTTCATGGTTAATCCCTGACTCACTTTTATATCACATTTTAGCACTTTCTGCTATACAGATTGTTAATAATTTTTTTATTTTATGTTCTTTTTGTGTTCTTATACTCTGTCACGATTTCCCCTTGAGCCAGAGCTGCAGTATTGCAGCGTGCTCGGAAAACCGAAGCCCAAGCTCGTTGCGAGAGTTCTTTACAAACGCACGCTTTTGGTTCTTCAATGACATTGACTTTGTTTACTTTGGACACGTGATTTGTTATGGTTATGTTCTGTCTCCGCCCCTGTTTTGTCATTGGCTGTTTCCCCGAATGTGTGTCATCAGTGTTTTCAGCTGTCCAGTGTTTATCCCATGATTATGTTTGTCATTTAAACTCCTCGTGTCTCTTAGCACATTGTGTAGTATTGAGTGTATTCTCCTTCCCAAGTGGTTGTTCCTTGTTCTCGTTCTCATTTCATGTTTATTGACTTTGTTTCTCGTTTATCGTTCTGAATGCCTGTTTGTAGATCACCTGACCCATTGCCAGTTTTGACCACGCTTCTGTATCATGATTCGGATTTGTCTGCCTGTTGCTCATAAATAAAAGTCTTTTACTGCACTTGTATCCGTCCAAACCTCCATTACGTAAATAACGTGACATACTCATTATCCTTTCCTGCTTATTCTGTATAATTTATTCACTAATTTACCTTTTTATTGCTTATGTTATTTTGATAGTCATCTTGTTTATATTTATATATAATGCTCTGTTGTATTCGCTTTTTTATTGAATCTGGTTATTTATTTTATACACTTTCCCTTGTTCCTGGTTTGTGTTTTTATGTTAACGTGCACCGTTTTTGCGCTGAATAAATGTAAATAACATAATAAACTATTATTAATGTTAATAGGAAGAAGAAGAAGAAGAAGCAGTTATATAACGGAGGGGGGGGTGTGTGTGTGTGTGTGTGTGTGTGTGTGTGTGTGTGTGTGTGTGTGTGTGTGGGTGGGTGGGTGTGTCATGTCCTCGGTATTTCCTGGTTATATATAATTGAAGTGTACTGATCTGTCGGACTTTATCACTTTTTCCTGTATAAAAGTGTATTTGTAAGAGTTTGGATTTTCAGCTCCTGAAAGTGAATTTGTTCAGAATTTCCAGCAGATTTTATCTGAAGTGCACAAACCGGAAGTGAGGAGAAGAACAGTTCAGGAGCCAGCGGAACCACACAGGAGAGTTTATTAAAAACTAAATCATTAAAATGAGATAAAGAGTGTAAACAGTGTCAGATGATTACAGTATTAATGACACCGCGGTGTTTTTGGTTTTTTTCGCTTCCTCTCTGTAACACACACACACACACACACACACACACACCGGGTGAGAGTGAGGAAGTGAATATACGCACAGGTCTGGGCTTCTTACTCTTCAGGTTGTTGAAGAAGACTTTGGCCGCTTCCCAGTCCTGTTCCTCATCTCCGCTTTTTACTGACGAGTTCTCCTCTGTTTTACTCATCTTACTGTTTACTGACTAATACACTAACACAACACGATCGGGGTCCGAGAGAGAGAGAGCGAGAGAGAGAGGTGGGGTGGGGCTCAGGAAGTGAAGATCATGACGAATCTGCTAGACTGAACACCAAGTTTAATCCAAGTTTAATCATTAAAGCAGCCATTCAGAAACAGGCTTTAAAGCTGCACTAACCTTTTTGTAATTCCAACATACATTCACTGTCCACTTTATTAGGAACATGTCTTGAGCAAAAAAGCCTCTCAGCATGCACAACACACAGGACTCTGAGGAGGATCTACAACACAGAAGACCACATCAGGTTCTTCTCCTGTCGGCACAAACTCACCCACACTGGACAGGAAACCAGAAAACTTTCATTGGTTTATTGAAATGTAAAATTATTGAACCATGAATTTAACAGATGTAAGTTTCTTTAACGTGTGAGGAAGGAGTCTCCATTGTCAGCGCTTTGTAACAGTCAGAGTAACGCTGTTTATACTTCTCTGTGCTTTCTCAGTAACATGCTGTGTTTTTTTTCTCTTATTAACGTGAAGAGAGAGAATAAAGAGAGAATAGAGAGAGAGAGAATAGAGAGAGAGAATAAAGTGAGAATAAAGAATAAAGAGAGAATAGAGAGAGAAAATAAAGAATAAAGAGAGAGAATAGAGAGAGAAAATAAAGAATAAAGAGAGAGTATAGAGAGGGAGAATAAAGAGAGAGAATAGAGAGAGAATAAAGAGAGAGAGAATAGAGAGAGAATAAAGAGGGAGAATAAAGAGAGAGCATAAAGAGAGGATGGTGAGGGAATAAGTGTTTATAGCTGCTATAGCGTAAGTAAGAACTGGAACTGACTCATTTTACTGAGTAACTATAAATGGATAAAAAAAAAGTATGAGGTCATTTATTAATAAATATATATTGTACACAGTGTTTATTTGCCATCACTGGTTTTGGCCAGCAACAACAACTCACTCTATTTCCCAGCAGCCCTGTAAATCACATGACTTCACCACGTGCCTGTACTCGCTCACACCTGCGTCATGCTGTCCTTTATTAGCATCCCTATAAAACTTCTCTGTTTCCTGGCTTAACGTCTGTTGTGTAGTACCTGTCATAGGTGTGTGATCACTAGCGGCGGTTGTGGGTACCTGTCTGTCGTAGGTGTGTGATCACTAGAGGCGGTTGTGGGTACCTGTCATAGGTGTGTGATCACTAGCGTCTGTTGTGTAGTACCTGTCGTAGGTGTGTGATCACTAGAGGCGGTTGTGGGTACCTGTCATAGGTGTGTGATCACTAGCGGCGGTTGTGTAGTACCTGTGGTAGGTGTGTGATCCAAGACTCATTTTTCTAGCTCATGATTCTTCTTTCTGATTTGTTTGTTTCTTTAGTTTTTTTTGCGTTTGTATCTGACTCCATTATCTGGCATTCTTATGAATATGTACTGCTGAACTGTGATTGGTCCAATGGTTCCTTCCACAGAGAGCTCAGGGGCGTGTACCAGGAAGCTGTTTTAGGTGGCTAGACAGGTACTTTTCAGTTTAGTTTGTGCCAACCCTGGGTTTTAGGTACCATGAAAGTAGCTCGGCTTTTACCTCTGTTCATCGCCATAGTAACTTGCACTCCACGGCTGACCTGCTCTGGGGCAGGTTCTGTTCTTTGTAAGAGAACTCAAACCCAACTTGGACCAATCAGCTGTGAGAAAAGTGACGTATAAGTGACACAACTAATTAAACTCTCCAACTGTAAGAAGAAGAGAACTTCACAGAGAAACATTTAATTAAGACAATTTACATTTATATTAAATGAAGTTATATGAAAGATGCTGTGGTTATAAGTTTTCAATCCGTTTATTCTCATTATGAACCTATAAAAGTAAACTTACGCATTTACACAATCAGTCATGTTCCCGAGCTTTAGCAGCTGCAGCGGTGACACTGTTTGTGGTTAGTGTGGGTTTAAATTCCTCATATTTCCACAAAATTATTTCTTGCTTTTCAATCAGAAGTTTACACACCTGCATTTCCCATGTTGAACGCTATTGGCTGTTCGGTGCCGACGTCACGCGTTTATGTGCACGCACTGGTGGATTAATCATAGCTTAAGGATCAAAGCCTGAGTTGAAAGAGAAAGTTGATAATCAGCGTCATGGTAACGATAAAGCCTGATTGGATCGGTTTTGTTTGTTAACTCGAAACTAATCCTGTAACCCTGAGTTTAACCAGACCTCATGGTTACTGTGACAGGAAATAAAGTGGGCGGAGTTTCAGAGTGTGCGCACTTCTGCAGGCTGGAGATCAATTATAAATGTCTTATCCAGTTTCACAGACAAAAACATGCATCATTATTAATTCACCTGTGAGATGGAGTTTCAATAGGAGGTGTGTGTGTGTGTGTGTGTGTGTGTGTGTGTATGTGTGTGTGTGTGTGTGTATAAACTGCTCACCATGTCTCCCGCTTAACCGCTCACATTTAAATAAGCATGCCCCACTTTCTCCTCCGATTACACACACACACACACACAAACACACACACACATAGTGTCTTTAGCTGACAGTAGTTGGCGTGCTAGCGTCCTGTAGTTAGCGTTAAAGGCGTGCTAGCATACTGTGGTTAGTGTTACAGGCGTGCTAGTGTCTTGTAGTAAGCGTTACAGGCGTGTTAGTGTCCTGTAATTAGCGTTACAGGCGTGCTACTGTCCTGTAGTTAGCGTTACAGGCGTGATAGCATCCTGTGGTTAGCATTACAGGCATGCTACTGTCCTGTAGTAAGCATTACAGGCATGTTAGTGTCCTGTAATTAGCGTTACAGGCGTGACAGCATCCTGTGGTTAGCGTTACAGGCATGCTACTATCCTGTAGTTAGCGTTACAGGTGTGCTAAAAAGATTATCATTCAAGAACCCTGCTCCCAATTCCATCTTCCCACTGACTTATTCACAGTGCCAAATCCCTAGCACCAATTTCCTAGCACCCTATCCTCACTGCCTTGCTCCCAGCACCCTATTTCAAGTTCCATATTCCCAGTTCAACATTCCCAGTGCCCTTTACTGTAGATTCTCAGAACTCTAATTCCCCATGATCCAGACCATTGGTGACCCTGTGACCCCAAACACGACTTCAGGAACCCTTTTATTTAGGCATTAGCATGTTAGCATGTTAGCCTGATCTCATGGTTGAGAACAGGATAGTTGTACAGGATGGTGCTGTATTGTGTGTGTGTTTTAATAATTCATATGTTTAACCTGATACTGTTCTATACTCCATACACACACACACACACACACACACACACACACACACACACAGAGGGAACGGGGATAAGCGAGAACCACACTCACCAGGTAAATCTACAAGTGTTTTACAGCTCCAACATGCAGGACAGGAACTAAACCGGTGTGTGTGAGAGCGGACACGTGTACCGCGCTGTGTTTGTGTCGGACACAACTGATCTGTCTGGATGTGTTTACGATGCGGAGGTGCTGAGGTGCTGAGGTTTGTCTTACTTCATCATAACAGAGTTACTATTTCTGTTTGTGTTATCCATTTCTGTGTGTGTGTGTGTGTGTGTGTGTGTGTGTGTGTGTGAGTGTGTGTGTGATGCTGATTGTTCTGTCTCACTTCTACTCTCACTGTGTCTGACAAACATATTATACTTGGTCATTTATTTTTTGAGGAAAATGATCCAATATTACAGATCTGTGAGTGGCAAAAGTATGTGCACCTCTAGGATTAGCAGTTAATCAGAAGGTGAAATTAGAGTCAGGTGTTTGTCATCCCATTGATTGAAATCAGGTGTGAGTGATGCCCTGTTTTATTTATAGAACAGGAATCTATCAGAGTCTGATCTTCACAACATATGTTTGTGGAAGTGTATCATAGCACAAACAAAGGAGATTTCTGAGGACCTCATAAAAACACTCCAAGAGCAAGACGTGTAATAGGTCACAAAGGAACCCAGGATAACTTCTAAGCAGCTAAAGGCCTGTCTCACATTGGCTAATGTTAATGTTCATGAGTCCACCATCAACACTGAACAACAATGGCGTACATGGCAGGGCGGAAACATATAAACACAGGATACAGATTTTAAATGTGCGAATTTATCCCTATTGAGCGAGCCAGTGGTGAGGGTGGTGAGGAAAAACTCCCTAAGATGATGAGAAAGGAACCTTGAGAGGAACCAGACTCAGAAGGGAACCCATCCTCATCCTCAACAGATAGTGTGAAAGTAAAAGAAAGTTCGTTATGGTTTTATATGAAGTCTGTTTGTTGAACTAGTCCACTGTTCACTAAAGGAGTGTTCACCTAAAGCCATCGCAGCAACCGTAGTCCCAGCAACCACAGTGAGAAGGTCTATGTGGAATTGAGGTCCAAAACCATTTCATGGTACTTCAAGTGGCACCATCCTCAGCAATCTTCAGGCTGCACTGCTTGAGGTCCTCCTCAGTGGCAGAATGTAGCCTCCAGGTGATCCAGAAGTAGGGCATTATTTCAAACAGGCAGGTCCAGAGAGCAGAAAGGGTCAGGGTCACTGGCATCTCCGTAAAATCATGTGTGGCTCAACAGAAGGAGAGAGGGAGAAGGAGGTAAAGAGAGGGAGAGCTTATTAGGTATGCTTACTATCCCATGATGGATAAGACTGTAAAAGAAAGTCTATTCATGGTAAGCTTGAGTAAACAAATATGTTTTCAGCCTGGACTTAAACACTGAGACTGTGTCTGAGTCCCGAACACTAATTGGAAGACTGTTCCATAACTGTGGAGCTCTATAAGAGAAAGCTCTTCCCCCTGCTGTAGCCTTCACTATTCCAGGTACTTTCAAATAAGCTGCACCATTTGATCTAAGTAGGCGTGGTGGATCATAAAAGACCAAAAGTTCTCTCGGTACTGTGTTTCGAGACCGTTTAGTGCTTTATAGGTTAATAATAGTATTTTATAGTTAATGCGGGATTTCACTGGGAGCCAATGCAGTGTGGATAAGATCGGGGTGATGTGGTTGTATCTTCTGGTTCTAGTTAGGACTCTAGCAGCTGCATTCTGGACTAACTGGAGTTTGTTTATGCTCCTACTGGAACATCCAGACAGTAAGGCATTACAATAATCTAGTCTAGAGGTGACGAAAGCATGAACTAATATTTCTGCATCGTGTAGTGACAATATATTTCTTATCTTAGAAATATTTCTGAGATGAAAGAAGGCTATCCTAGTAATATAATCTACATGAGCATCAAATGATAGACTGGAGTCAATAATCACTCCAAGGTCTTTTACTGCTGCACATGATGAAACAGAAAGACCATCCAGAGTAACCATGTGATCAGAAAGATTACTTCTAGCTACACGTGGTCCTAATACAAGTTCTTCTGTCTTATCAGAATTAAGTAAAAGGAAGTTAATAAGCATCCAACGTCTAATGTCCTTTACACATTCCTCAACTTTATTAAGCTGCTGTCTGTCCTCTGGCTTCGCTGAAACATACAGCTGTGTATCATCAGCATAACAGTGGAAGATAATTCCATGTTTACAAATAATTTGACCTAGAGGTAGCATATATAAAGTAAAAAGCAGTGGGCCTAAAACAGAACCTTGTGGAACACCAAATTTAACCTCGGTATGTGTGGAGAAGTCTTCATTTACATCTACGAACTGATAACGTTCGGTCTAATAAGACCTGAGCCAGGAGAGGACTGTTCCCTTAATGCCAACAACATTTTCTAATCTATCAAGGAGAATAGTATGATCTATAGTATCAAAAGCTGCACTAAGGTCGAGTAACACAAGCAAGAGACACAACCCTGATCAGAGGTCAGTAGTAGGTCACGATAAGTATTATTAGTATCATGGGTTGAGCCTGTTTTGTTGCATCTGGTCCAGGATGACTCGCCATCATTGATGGAAGAAGGAATTGTGAATGATACCAGCAAATTCTAAAGGAAAATGTCAGAACATCTGTCCATGAACTGAATCTGAAGAGAAAGGGGGTCCTACAGCAAGACAACGATCCTAAACACACAAGTTGAAAGCACTGAAAATACTGAAAGGAAAGGTGCACATACTTTTACCCCTCACAGATATGTAATATTAGATTATTTTCCTCAATAAATAAATGACCAAATATAATATTTTTGTCTTATTTGTTTAATTGGGTTCTTTATCTACTTTTATCCTAATCTGATGATGTTTTAGGTCATATTTATACAGAAATATAGAAAATTCTAAAGGGTTCACAAACTTTCAAGCACCACTGTATATATCTAGTTACAGAGTGTATTGTGAATTTACCTTATCATGTTGTTCCATGTGAATGTAGCATATGTTTTTACATATACTGTATATTTGTTAGTTGATCTTGGTGACATTCTTCCAGAGATAATGTCCTCACTAGAACTTAAGCCTTTGTCTTGAAGCTTTGTCTCAATCTTTACTGTTCACCCCTACTTACTCTTCCTACTAGAATGTCAGCCATTTTAAGATTGCATCACAAAAGCTTTTATATGTTATTAGTTGCTAAGTTTTGGCTTCATGCCAGCATTTTAGTAGTATCTTGGCTTATGTAAATTACAATTTATTGTTATTGTCCAATTTAACAATTTGTATGCTTAATATTGCAATAACATAACTGAACATGATGCTCCTCACACAGTTCCTCATCAATGTTGCGTTAAATCATTATGGTTTCTTCATCAGGAACTAACATGAGGTGAAGAAAGAGACTGAGTCAATGTCGTTCTTCAAAAGTTTCCAGGACAGTCTGTCCTCCGTGTCTGTCTCTTCCATCCTGGACTCGGTGTCCAGCACCGTCTCAAACACGGTGGACGGTGTGAGGACAGCGGTGAGTGATGTGACGTACACAGTGAGCGACCAGCTGACAGAGCAGGTCAACACCATCATCAGCAAGAAGCAGGGTGAGGATGAAGGTGAAGTGTCCTCCGAGAAGGACTCGGACAGCAGGGCAGGAGCAGGGGCACGAATAAACTCAAAGAGAAATGCTTTCGCAGATGAGGAGGAGGAGCGACGTGAGAGAGAGAAGCAGGAGCAAGAGCAGAAGAATGAGGAGGAGCAGTGGGAGTGGTGTTACGCTCCATCTAAGGGTTGGTACCGCAAACGCAGAGACCCAAACCAGAGAGAAACCAGTGCAGAGAGACAGGCAGAGAGACAGGCAGAGAGACAGGAGAATAAAGAGAAGAGGACAGGAGCGAGTGAGCATCTGTCCACCTCTAACGGAGACATGAACTTACAGGAAGTAATGGCTGTGAAGATGGAGAATAATAAAGGAGGACAGGAGGACACCGTCTCCAAGACCAGTGCTGAGACAGCATACTGCGCAGACACTGAGGCAGAACAGTGTCCAAACTCCAACACTGACCAGACAAATGGACACACCCAAGATGGAAACATCCGAGACAAGCATGCCCAAGATGGAGCCGCTCAAGATGGACACGCCCAAAACAGAGATACCCAAGACAAAGACGAGACTCAGTCAGATGAGAGAAGAAACTCCACGTCTACTAAAGCAAAACAGAACACCGGTATCTGTCTGTCTGTATACCTGTCTGGTTGGCTATCTATCTATCTGTCTGTCGGCAAGCTACCTATGTTTCTACCTGTCTGTCTGTATATCTATTTATCTGTCTACCTGTCTGTCTCATTGGATATCTGTTTGTACATCTACTTGTCTGTCTGTGTATCTGTCTGCCTGTGTACTTGTCTGACTGTATAACTATCTGTCTGTATACTAGTCTGTCTATCTGTATAATAGTTTGTCTACTTGTCTGACTGTATATCTTCCTCACTGTCTGTCTGCTTGTCTGCATCTGTCTGTTTCTCTCAGACAATACTATCTGTATATCTATCTGTCTCTCTGCCTGTCAGTACCTGTGTGTCTGTCTGTGAACCTGTCTGCCTCTGTCTCTGTCTATCCCTCTGTCTGTACTTCAGTATCTGTCGGTCTACCTGTCTGTCTCTGTCAGACTGTGTGATGGATGATTATGTGATCAATTCCTCTGTGCTCCTGTAGGGGGTGGAGCTGCTGGGGGTGGAGCTGTAGAGAGTAGCGGTGTGGAGAAACAGTTACCTGAGGATGGGGACAATGAAGAAGGTGCGACAGGTGACACTACACTGACACTCCTGTTTTAAACATGTCTAGATTTCAGTTTAGGATGCAGATCTACCCTTGCTGTGTTGTCATGCTAATGCTAACATTAACACTAATGCTAATGCTAGTTTCCTGCATTCCCAGGCAGCAGCAGGTCAAGAGGCTCGAGTGTCCTGAAGGACCAGCAGGATGAGAATGAAGCCACGGGGTCACAGGGTCATTTAGAGGTCACTGAGGTCAGTGGGGAAAGGAAGGACACAGAGCGTTTCTTTAACAAAGACCGCTTCCGCCGCTGTACTCTCCTCTGAGGCTCCACCCACTGATAAGCCTGTCCAATCTGGCAATGCCCACCCTCATAGATGGAGATAAAATACATGATGTGTGGAGATTAAAGGATTAAACAGACGTCATCATGACATCATTGTCACATTGCTGTGAAGTATGCCGTGAACTTTATGTTGGATTTTACATTACGGATTACATTAGGCATCAAGTCACATCAAAATAGTGTTTATCAAAATATCCGCCATGTTTCTCTCCGTCATTATCAAAACAGAGAAGAGCGCTTACACACTCTGTACAGACAACAGAGTTTAAAATTGTTAAAATGAGCAAATAAAAAGTCTTAAATCAGAAGATGAGAAGAGAAGTGAGTGAATGAATTGGAGACGATTTCCCCATCGATGTTACGTGAACAGAGATCAGTGGAGTGAAGAGATGATGATGAGACTCGGGTTTAAACACCGCCAGTGAATTTTATCTCAGGTGATGAGATAGAGACTTACGAGTCAATGTGAGAATCATTTCCTGTTGGAAACTTATCGTTCTGCACAATTCAATAGTGATGTTTTTCCATCAGTAGATGAGGATATAAATGTAGAGGTTATGAACACGGGGAAGAGGCATATCTACAGGGTAGGCAATCGCCCAGGGCCCCGCATACCTCGAGGCCTCCGAGGGCTGATCATTTAAATAATCAGAAATTTTCACCTTAAAATAATGCATTTCAGCAACCCCCTTAAAGGGGCCCCTTTGTGGGGCATGGCCTTGTTTGAGGATTCGTTTATGCTCCTGCTCCACCTCATCACACTCAAGTCACACAAGCTTTAATCTGAAAAATGAACCTGAATCTGGCAGCCAGAAGCTGAAGGGAACAGAGGAGGAAAAGAGGAAACAGGACAGGTGTAAATGATGGAGATAATGATGAGTAAATTAAGGATAATTAAAGACAAAACAAACCCACATCCATTTGTTCAGTTTCGGTTTTATTTCACCTTATTATAAGATGAATTATTGGTTAGCTAGGGTTAGCATGTTTTCAGTAGTGTTATCAGTTCTTAATGTGGGCTGAAATGCAGTAGGTACTGAATGATGCACACAACACCGGCAGCACTGCTTATGGCAAGTACCGGTACTGTGTCCCTTACTCCCACAAATCAGTACTTTACATTGATTAACATGTTAGTTAATATTAGTTAATGTTAGTTAATATGTTAGTTAACATTAGTTAATGTTAGTTAACATTAGTCACTGTTAGTTAATATGTTAATTAATATGAGTTAATATTAGTTGAAGATGGACATTTTGTTTCCTCACTGAGATTTGATTACCATGAATCTGTAAGAACAATAATAAAAAAAACACTTTATGTTCTGTTAGATGTGTTTTGACTATTTAAATGTATACTGTATAACTATATCTGTTCAATATTTTGTTAAAATGTTTATATTTATATGTGATTATGTAACATTTTATGATTCCCATAATGATGTGATGACGTAGGCTTGACATATCATGCGTACATAATTTATTCAGGCAGCAGACAGCGGAGCCAGGGCGGGTTGGGGCTTGGTAGATGGTGGGGGTGGGGGTGGGGTGGGGTGGGGTTGTGGTGGGGGACTGTTACAGGTGGAAGGGACACAGTTTTGAGACCGTGTTCAACAACTGTAGGGTCGCTCGTTTCTTTAATCGTTTTTCTACATTCTTACGATTGTTTTCAATATAGAAATTAAGTCTTCAAAACACGTCTACTGCGATTCCTCCACTGAAGTAAAGGGTCACAACAATATGTCTGGGTACCATGAAGATATAATAACACCACAAATCTGTCAGAAGAGTCCCACACATTTATTTTGCCTGGAATCCCCACATAATCTAGATTCGCCTCTGTGTAGAAGTTATAAATGTAGAGATTATAAATGTAGAGTTTCCACAACTGTATACTGTAATGATTTATAATCCCACTATCTGGTAAGACCCAGAAGCAGTATACACTCCCCTCCACTTGGTAAATATGAGCAAAGAAGGCTATGAAAAATCGTCTTTATTGTTTAACCTTTTGATCTTTTGTTTAAATTAAATCACAAAAATACTCTACTCTCATTGATATCAAACATTTACAAACACAACACTGGTTTATCCAAAAAAAAAAAACCTTTGCTAAATATGTGTGCAACAATTATTGGCACCCTTTTAGTCAATACTTTGTGCTACCTCTCTTTGCCAAGATAACAGCTCTGAGTCTTCTCCTATAACGCCTGATGAGGTTGGAGAATACATGGTGAGGGATCTGAGAGCGTTCCTCCATACAGAACCTCTCCAGATCCTTCACATTTCGAGGTCCACGCTGGTGGACTCTCCTCTTCAGTTCACCCCACAGGTTTTCTATGGGGTTCAGGTCAGGGGACTGGGATGGTCATGGCAGGACCTTGATTTTGTGGTCAGTAAACCATTTTTGTGTTGATTTTGATGATGTTTTGGATCATTGTCCTCCTGGAAGATCCAACCACGGCCCATTTGAATCTTTCTGGCAGAGGCAGTCAGGTTTTCATTTAATATCTGTTGATATTTGGTAGAGTCCATGATGCCATGTATCCTAACACAATGTCCAGGTCCTCTGGCAGAAAAACATCCCCAAAACATTAAAGATCCACCTCCATATTTAACCGTGGACATGAGGTACTTTTCCATACGGCTACCTCTCTGTGTGCTCCAAAACCTCCTCTGTGTTTATTACCAAAAAGCTCTATTCTGGTTTCATCTGACCATAGAACCCGATCCCATTTGAAGGTCCAGTAGTGTCGGCACACTGAAGACGCTCGAGTTTGTTTTTGGATGAGAGTAGAGGCGTTTTTCTTGAAACCCTTCCAAACAGCTTGTGGTGATGTAGGTGACTTCAGATTGTAGTTTTGGAGACTTTCTGACCCCAAGACACAATTAACTTCTGCAGTTCTCCAGCTGTGATCCTTGGAGATGTTTTATCCACTCGAACCGTCCTCTTCACAGTGTGTTGAGACGATATAGACACACGTCCAATTCCAGGTCGATTCATAACATTTCCAGTGGACTGGAACTTCTTAATTATTGCCCTGATGGTGGAAATGGGCGTTTTCAATGCTTGTGCTATTTTCTTATAGACACGCCCCATTTTGTGAAGCTCAACAACCTTTTGCTGCACATCACAGCTATACTCCTCGCTCTTACCCATTGTTATGAATGACTAAGGGAATTTGGCCTGTGTGTTACCTCATATTTATACCCCTGTGAAACAGGAAATCATGGCCGAACAATTTCCTGTTCTTAGTCACCCAGGTGTAGTAAAAAATATAAAATATCTATGAGAATATGCTTCAAATATATTTTTCTCATATGAATTCATACGGGTGCCAATAATTGTTGCACACCTATATTTAACAAATATATTTTTGGGGATAAACCTGTGTTTTGTTTGCAATTGTTTGATATCCAAGTATATTTTTGTGAATGTTTTTAACAAAAGATCAATAGGTTAAACAATGAGGACAATTTTTCACAGCCTTCTTTGCTCATGTTTACCAAGGGTGTCAATATTAATGGAGGGTACTGTGTATATATATATATATATATATATATATATATATATATATATATATTTATATTTCTAGTTATATATATATATATATATATATATATATATATATATATATATATATATATGTTATTGCACATAGTAATGTAATATAAAGTTGCACTTGTGTGAGTAAAAGTCATTTTATTATTGTTTGTATTGTATTGTATTACACAGTGTTTATGAGAATTTCAAACATAGCTTCACGGTGGTTTTGTTTTATTAATTACACACTCACTGTAATAAACGAGAACTGATCACTAGTGTTAGCAGGGTATGAACAGTGTGTAGATTATTTCACATGTTAAATTCTTGCTCAGACTTTTATCTGGCTCGAACACATTAGACCGAATTAAATCATGCGAAGTGAATCTTTTGGTGTTAGTGTAGTTATTGCGGTTCTCCTGTGGAGGGCAGTAAAGAGCTGTGAATGTCACACAAAATAAAAGCACATTTATTTCAGGAGAAACTCTGCTGTAGCAATTCTATACAAACCCGTACATGAGTGACCCTAACCTCTAACACTAACCCCAACCCCTAACCCCTAACTTCTAACCCTAACCCTGTATAAACCCGTACATGTGTTTATCAGCGAGACTCATCTTACCAGCATGACTTCTCTAATATTCTACAATTTACTCCTTCTGACTCTCAGGGAACTGTCTCACACCCTGCCTAACTGTCTCACACCCCACCAAACTGTCTCATAACCTGCCAAAATGTCCACATGACACATGACATAAATCCACTTCCTGTTTATTTTCCCTCCTCAGAAGTGAGGCAGGTCAGATACGGGGGTCTGTTTCCTGTGTGTTTATCTCACTCTGAGGAACAACACGTTCTCCCACACAACTTTTTACTGGCTGCTCAATAGGGAAAAATTCACACATTTCAATTCTGTATCCTGTGTTTATGTTTCTGTAAAGCTGCTTTGAGACAATGTCCATTGAATACAATAAAACTGAACTGAATTGTACATCTCAGGATATTTTATTTTAAAGCATGTAGAAAAAGGCATTTATTTACAGTTTATCACTCATCTGAAATAAGTCAAGCATGAAACACACACACACACACACACACACACACACACACACACACACACACTTATTGACAGCAGTTTTACAACATTCAGTCATTCATTACCTAACTAATAACAATGTTCTGAAGGGCTGTGTTCCAAATCATGTTTTCACCAGGTTCTTGTCTGGTTCTAGACTTAAATGTTCTCAATGAATTAGCCTAACTGTGTGCTGTAAGCGGTGAAGAATGTTGAAGGAGATCTCTGCTCCTCACCCTGGTCCTTCACCTTTCTCTAATAAATCCTCATTCACTCTGGTCACAGAGAACCTTGAGGGCTCTTCCTGGGTTCCTGAGTCGTCGGTGTCGAAGCTAAACCTGAAGCTGGGGATCTGAATGGATCTCTGTAAGACATTGCTTGAGTCCCATTCTAAACTTCCTGCTCTCTTTAGAATTTCCTTTTCTGAACACTTTTCCTTTTCCAGGTCCGGATCATGGCTCAGTTCCTCATGAAGGGATCTGCACTCGTCCAGATCTCCAGTGGAACCTCTGGCTCTGGAGATGACCATGTAGACACTGTCTCCGATGCTGAATCTGCGTTTCTGGCGTGGCGACTGTTCCAGAGGCACCACCATCTGTTTGAGGAGTTCACTGCAGCTCTTGGATCGTGTGAGCTCCTCCTCCTGCTGCTTCTTCTTCTTCTCAGCTGTGCCGATGGCTCGGATCACGTCGCTATAGTCCTCACCTTTCTCCGACATGAACTTGAAGATGTCAACAATGCTGGGTGCATGAGGCAGTGGTGCTTTGTGTATCTGCTCCAGCTGAACAGGAGAAAGCTTGTGACGCATCTGTCTGCGTTTCTTCAGGACTTTGTGGGCTACCACCACCATGTTGACATTCCAGCTGAAGAACAGAGAAAGCCATGCCAGGCCCATGTAGATCCATAACTCCACACAGAACCGGTATGGAGCTTTGTAGGTCAGGTCTGTGTTCACACCTGGAATCAGACAAAAACAATGAATGTACTTTAGCTGTCTGGAGCTAACTTAGCTAGCTAGTCTCAGGTGGGATTTCAGGAGATAAACAGCTACCAGTTAGCACTTTTTATCACGGTTTATCACCTCAGGAAACTTTTCCATCATCTCCCACCAAAACCAGGTATTGCTGAGTTTAAAAGACAGAAATGTTGTGAAGATTTCTTGTAGTTTCAGGTGCAGAATTAAGGACTGTACTGTGGCTACGAAGACTGAAATCTGTGTTTGTGATGTAGCCATGGAAACCAAAGTCAACGATGCTACAATAATGGTGTTGACTGGGCTTGTTGTGAAGAAAATATAATTTAATAAAACAGGAGAAGAAATGCTTTATACAAGAAGAGTTATGTTGTATAATGTCAATAGTTCATTAAATTTTACAGTACAAGTTCAGAAATGACAGAAAAATTCTGTTTCTGTAAAGTGTTTACAAAATACAGTAGTAATAATAATAATAATAAAGCGGATTTTATTCTGATCACTTTGGCTTCCTGAAGGAGATTCTTCAGAATATTAGATTGAATAATTATTGACAAATAGCTCTGAGTTCATTGAAAGGATATTGTCGTTATATAGTGTTTAAGTTTGCGATGTCAGTCATGTTCAATACCGTTTCAGTGATCGACAGGAAGGTTATAAGGTTCCGCCCCTTGGAGAGATCTCCCAGTCACCATGAGGAGAAGCTGTGCATCAGGAGGGACAAGTGAAGAGCACTGTCCAATAAACACCGAGATGTTTTTTTCATAATTACATACGAAAGCTCCTGCAATGGGCTCGTGAGCTTCAGAACTGGACCATGGAGCAATGGAAGAAGGCGAGCTGGTGGAGGCAGTGTGATGCTCTGGGCAATGTTCTGCTGGGAAACCTTGGGTCCTGGCATTCATGTGGATGTTACTTTAACACGTACCACCTACCTAAACATTGTTCCAGACCGAGTACACCTCTTCATGGTAACGGTATTCCCTAATATCAGTGGCCAGTGAAAGGTTGAAGGTGGTGGGGTATGTTTATATTTTAATAAACAATATTGTAGCTCCGTGACTGTTAGAGAATGCATGTATGCCAGATGTTGAACTTTTATCAGTATTGTTATGTCCTTTCTACCTGCCTCGCGAGTTCCACAGCTTTTTATGACAATAGTGTGTATCCACCTGAAGGTAAAAACCACCACTGCCTCCAGTTTCGATGTGGTGCATAAACTGCAGGCGATTTCACCTGAAACACCAAACTTACTTCATACTGCGTTTTAACCATGGGCCATGTGTCCCTGAAAAAGACACTTACAGTTTTTCATCTATATGTCTCCTGTCCAACTAGGCAGGATAAGACATTAGATCTTTGTTATGGGTCAGTAGAGGATGCTTATAAATCACTCCCACTACTTCCACTGGGTTCTGCGGATCATAACTGTGTGCATTTACTGCCCATGAATATATATATATATATATATATATATATAAACACGGTTTTAAGGAGAGCGAGAAATAACATAAAGGTTTGGACTGAGGAATCTGTGCTTTGTCTGCAGGAATGGTATGTTTGCACGCCCTGGGACATGTTTAAACAATCCTGTGGGGATGATTTGGATGAACTTGTTGATGTAACATGTTCATATGCTGCCTTTTGTAGGGATATGATCATTCACCCTAATAACAAATCATGAGGGATTAAATCTGTTAAGGCCAGCATACAGAGAAAGAAACTTGTTTTTAAACAGGGCGTTTCCTCTGATCTACATGCAGCTACTACGGAGCTGAAAATAGAAATCTTAAAAGGAAAACAGAATTATAAATCTGAATTACAGAACAAGATGGCTTTAAATAAGCCTGGTATAACATGAACACTCTAACTGCAGTCAGCTCGTCCAGGATGTCTTCAATTCAGACACTGAGTTTTCTAAAGCTCTCAATTATTTTTATAACCGCTTTGATACTTTTCAGGAACTGAGGTATAAACTTGAGGATAATCAGCACTTTGACATAAAGGATGTGGAAAAGACCTTCCTCTCGGTAAGAGTCATGGACCGGATCATATCTGTGGTTCTTTACTTAAATCTTGTGCAAAAGAATTGAGTTCTGTATTCCACTACATTTTTAATAAGTCTCTACAGGCACAGCATGTACCCAGAGTTTGGTAGGATGCTGTGGTAGTTCCTGTTCCTAAATCTAGTAGTCCCAAAACTCTTAATGACTTTAGACCAGTTGCGATTACATCAATTTTAATGAAAATATTTCAAACACTGGTAAGGTCAGAAATTTGAAGGAAAACTGAGCCTGTACTTGCTCCCATACACTTATAGACCACATAGACGAGCAGAGGATCCACGGTCACTTCAAAATTCCTCCAAATTCCCCAGATCTCAATCCGATCCAGCGTCTGTGGGACGTTCTAGACAAACATGTCCGATCCATGGAGGAATGTAAGCTAGTAAGTTTGTGAAGATGGTTTCGCACAACCCTCACCACCGTCATTCATCATCCGCATTAATCAAGTGGAGGCGTTAACGTACCTGCTACGTAGTCTCCAAAGCCCACGGTGGTGAGCGTGATGAAGCAGAAGTAAAGCCCTTCCAGATACGTCCACTCCTCCATACACATGAAGATGAACGGAGGGATGAGCAGGTGGAACAGCAAACCCCACAACAGGAACAACGTAGTGCAGATCAACTGTACCTTTTTCTGTAACACACACACACACACACACACACACACACACGCGCGCGCACACACATACACACGCGCACACACATACACACGCACACACACATGGACATATACACACACACGCGCACACATACACACACGCACACACACACGCACACATGCACACACACACGTGCACACGCGCACACACGCATGCGCACATACACGTGCACACGCGCGTGCGCACACACACGTGCACACACACACACGCACGCGCACACGTGCACACACACGCACACACGTACATGCGCGTGCACGCACACACACACACACACACACAGAAAAGAACAGTGAGCCCAAGGGCATTCATTTTCAGAGCAGGTGTTGTACAGAGAGACGAGGAAGAGTCAGTGTCAGGTGGAGCAGAGTCACAGCTCCTGGACGACTTACTAAACGACTCACTGGAGAAAAGATCACAACTGTGTTTCTATTCTATTGAAAGACTTTGCGCGTGTGCATGTGTGTGTGTGTGTGTGTGTGTGTGTGTGTGTGTGTATTACCACATTGAATCGACGGTGCAGTAGAGTCTGACTCAGACGTTTGGTTCTACTGCTAAAGAACTTTCCGAGTTCACTGATCCATGTGAGACACAGCGGAATTCCACATAAACCGAACATGATGCAGAAGATACGCCCACCCACCGTCTTCGGAGCAACCTGACCATAACCTGCACACAAAGACACACACACACACACACACACAGTGTTCCAAAATTCTGAACATCTTTAGAGTTTATTATCCATTCACTGTACCATGGAGCTGAAAACTAATGTAAGATTATATAAAGGTATAAAAACGTTCAGTAAATATCAGTGAATAAACTCTAAAGAACACAATATGTAAAAGTTCTCAAGTCCAAATCATTAAAAATGTCCAGTGTTTATAACAGGAGAGAGATGTTTATGGCTTTATGACTCACATGTTAAAAACAGACTACTGCTGAATGAAGAAACAATGAAAGATGAAAACATGGAACAACACTGAACCGACTGCAACAGGAGGAATTAGAAAACATATTTAACCTTAAACTTTATTAATCTTTAACCTTAACCAAGACATAAACAAATATATTTTATTCTCCATCACTCAGTAACTTGAACTGAAACACTTCTGTCTGAATGACTCATTGAAGTGAGTCAAATGAATCAATTCATAAGAATAAAAGAACTGAGAATTGTGGCCTTCTTGCCTATTTAATTAAATTGAATGATATTTACTTTATTTTAATTTATGTAAATGTTGTGTTTTACATAGTGACTGTCAGAGACTGCTGCTGCGTTCGACTTGCCTTGTAAGTGATAATGTGCAGGTTGGACTGACTCATTTTCCACCTCGACAGGTCTGACTTACGAAGTGGGGAAAAACACAGACACGGCCATGTTCATCTTCTGTTAGCAATAAGCTAGCCAGTTAACTGTGCTGAGTGATGTATATTTTACTCAGAACAGTGAACTGTACAGTCAGCATTAGAGATTTAACAAGTGAATATGTCTGATATGGATATAAAGCTAATGTGTGTATATACACTCAAGGCAACCTCAGGTCAAACGCACCATAATTATACAGTTATGCCTTAATCAACGCCGCTCTGACCGACCTTCCAAAATTCCTCCAAGAGCACAGTAACGACTCATCCAGGAAGTCACAAAAGAGCCAAGGACAACATCAAAGAAACTACATGCCTCTCCTGCATCAGTAAAGGTCACTGTTCATGATTCCACTATCAGAAAGACGCTGGGCAAAAATGGCTCCATAGAAGAGTGGTGAGGTAAAAACCACTGCTAACCCAGAAGAACATTAAGACTCGTCTGAATTTCACCAAAACACACCTTGATGATCCTCAAACCTTTTGGGAGAATGTTCTGTGGACTGATCAGTGGAAAGTGGAACTGTTTAGAAGAGAGGAGTCCCGTTACATCTGGCATAAAACAAACACCGAATTCCACAAAAAGATCATCATACCTACGGTCAAGCATGGTGGAGGCAGTGTGATGGTGTGGGGATGCTTTGCTGCTTCAGGGTCTGGGCAACTTGCAGTAATTGAGGGAAACATGAATTCTGCTCTCTACCAAAAAAACCTAAAGGAGAATGTCCGGTTTTCAGTCTGTAAGTTGAAACTCGAGTCCTAGAAGTAAGTGAAAGTCTGATCTCCAGTTATCAGAAGAGTTTGGTTGCAGTTATTGCTGTTAAAGGCGGCACAACCAGATTTTAAGTTTAAGGGGGCAGTTAGTTTTTCACGAGTGATAGGTGTTGGATAACTTTTTTTTTTTTTTTGCTTTAATAAATATATAAATAAAAACTGTGTAGTGTGTTTACTTAGGTTTCATGTTGTATTTCATTTGAAGATATAAAACTATTTAGTATGAGATGTACACAAACACAAAAGAAATCTTTTTCACAGCACTGTATACAGCTCCATACGCAGCTCCATTACACAGCTGCATTACACCACTCCATTACACAGCTCCATTACACCGCTCCATACGCAGCTCCATTACACAGCTCCATTACACCACTCCATTACACAGCTCCATTACACCACTCCATTACACCGCTCCATACGCAGCTCCATTACACAGCTCCATTACACCACTCCATTACACAGCTCCATTACACCACTCCATTACACAGCTCCATTACACCACTCCATTACACCGCTCCATACGCAGCTCCATTACACAGCTGCATTACACCACTCCATTACACAGCTCCATTACACCACTCCATTACACCGCTCCATACGCAGCTCCATTACACAGCTCCATTACACCACTCCATTACACAGCTGCATTACACCACTCCATTACACAGCTCCATTACACCACTCCATTACACCGCTCCATACGCAGCTCCATTACACAGCTCCATTACACCACTCCATTACACAGCTCCATTACACCACTCCATTACACCGCTCCATACGCAGCTCCATTACACAGCTCCATTACACCACTCCATTACACAGCTCCATTACACCACTCCATTACACCGCTCCATACGCAGCTCCATTACACAGCTCCATTACACCACTCCATTACACAGCTCCATTACACCACTCCATTACACCGCTCCATACGCAGCTCCATTACACAGCTCCATTACACCACTCCATTACACAGCTCCATACGCAGCTCCATTACACAGCTCCATTACACCACTCCATTACACAGCTCCATACGCAGCTCCATTACACAGCTCCATTACACCGCTCCATTACACAGCTCCATTACACCACTCCATTACACCGCTCCATACACAGCTCCATTACACAGCTCCATTACACCACTCCATTACACAGCTCCATTACACCACTCCATTACACCGCTCCATACGCAGCTCCATTACACAGCTCCATTACACCACTCCATTACACAGCTCCGTTACACCACTCCATTACACAGCTCCATTACACCACTCCATTACACAGCTCCATTACACCACTCCATTACACAGCTCCATACGCAGCTCCATTACACAGCTCCATTACACCACTCCATTACACAGCTCCATTACACCACTCCATTACACCGCTCCATACGCAGCTCCATTACACAGCTCCATTACACCACTCCATTACACAGCTCCATTACACCACTCCATTACACAGCTCCATACGCAGCTCCATTACACAGCTCCATTACACAGCTCCATTACACAGCTCCATTACACCACTCCATTACACCGCTCCATACGCAGCTCCATTACACAGCTCCATTACACCACTCCATTACACAGCTCCATTACACCACTCCATTACACCGCTCCATACGCAGCTCCATTACACAGCTCCATTACACCACTCCATTACACAGCTCCATTACACCACTCCATTACACCGCTCCATACGCAGCTCCATTACACAGCTCCATTACACCACTCCATTACACAGCTCCATACACCACTCCATTACACAGCTCCATACGCAGCTCCATTACACAGCTCCATACACAGCTCCATTACACAGCTCCATTACACCACTCCATTACACAGCTCCATTACACCACTCCATTACACCGCTCCATACGCAGCTCCATTACACAGCTCCATTACACCACTCCATTACACAGCTCCGTTACACCACTCCATTACACAGCTCCATTACACCACTCCATTACACCGCTCCATACGCATCTCCATTACACAGCTCCATTACACCACTCCATTACACAGCTCCATTACACAACTCCATTACACCACTCCATTACACAGCTCCGTTACACCACTCCATTACACAGCTCCATTACACCACTCCATTACACAGCTCCATTACACAACTCCATTACACCACTCCATTACACAGCTCCGTTACACCACTCCATTACACAGCTCCATTACACCACTCCATTACACAGCTCCGTTACACCACTCCATTACACAGCTCCATTACACCACTCCATTACACAGCTCCATTACACCACTCCATACGCATCTCCATTACACAGCTCCATTACACCACTCCATTACACAGCTCCATTACACCACTCCATTACACAGCTCCATACGCAGCTCCATTACACAGCTCCATTACACCACTCCATTACACAGCTCCATTACACCACTCCATTACACCGCTCCATACGCAGCTCCATTACACAGCTCCATTACACCACTCCATTACACAGCTCCATTACACCACTCCATTACACAGCTCCATACGCAGCTCCATTACACAGCTCCATTACACAGCTCCATTACACCACTCCATTACACAGCTCCATACGCAGCTCCATTACACAGCTGCATTACACCACTCCATCACACAGCTCCATTACACCACTCCATTACACCGCTCCATACGCAGCTCCATTACACAGCTCCATTACACCACTCCATTACACAGCTCCATTACACCACTCCATTACACCACTCCATTACACAGCTCCATACGCAGCTCCATTAAACAGCTCCATTACACAGCTCCATACGCAGCTCCATTACACAGCTCCATACGCAGCTCCATTACACCGCTCCATACGCAGCTCCATTACACAGCTCCATTAAACAGCTCCATTACACAGCTCCATTACACCACTCCATTACACAGCTCCATTACACCACTCCATTACACCGCTCCATACGCAGCTCCATTACACAGCTCCATTACACCACTCCATTACACAGCTCCATTACACCACTCCATTACACCGCTCCATACGCAGCTCCATTACACAGCTCCATTACACCACTCCATTACACAGCTCCATTACACCACTCCATTACACCGCTCCATACGCAGCTCCATTACACAGCTCCATTACACCACTCCATTACACAGCTCCATTACACAGCTCCATACGCAGCTCCATTACACAGCTCCATTACACCACTCCATTACACAGCTCCATACGCAGCTCCATTACACAGCTCCATTACACCACTCCATTACACAGCTCCATTACACCACTCCATTACACCGCTCCATACGCAGCTCCATTACACAGCTCCATTACACCACTCCATTACACAGCTCCATTACACCACTCCATTACACAGCTCCATACGCAGCTCCATTACACAGCTCCATTACACAGCTCCATTACACCACTCCATTACACAGCTCCATACGCAGCTCCATTACACAGCTGCATTACACCACTCCATTACACCGCTCCATACACAGCTCCATTACACAGCTCCATTACACAGCTCCATTACACCACTCCATTACACAGCTCCATACGCAGCTCCATTACACAGCTCCATTACACCACTCCATTACACCGCTCCATACGCAGCTCCATTACACAGCTCCATTACACCACTCCATTACACAGCTCCATTACACCACTCCATTACACCACTCCATTACACAGCTCCATACGCAGCTCCATTAAACAGCTCCATTACACAGCTCCATACGCAGCTCCATTACACAGCTCCATACGCAGCTCCATTACACAGCTCCATTACACAGCTCCATACGCAGCTCCATTACACAGCTCCATTACACAGCTCCATTACACAGCTCCATTACACAGCTCCATACGCAGCTCCATTACACAGCTCCATATGCAGCTCCATTACACAGCTCCATTACACAGCTCCATACGCAGCTCCATTACACAGCTCCATTACACCGCTCCATACGCAGCTCCATTACACAGCTCCATTACACAGCTCCATTACACAGCTCCATAACACAGCTCCATACACAGCTCCATTACACAGCTCCATTACACAGCTCCATTACACAGCTCCATACACAGCTCCATTACACAGCTCCATACACAGCTCCAGTCGTCACGCCATCACAATCTGGCTCTTGTCAAAGTCACTCAGATCCTTACACTCACCCATTTCTCCTGTTACCAACATGTCAACTTCCAGAACTGATTGTAACCAGATCATCAACCTTATTCACTTCACCCACCAGTGGCTTTAATGTTATGGCTGATCAGTGTGTATACACATACACACACACACACACACACACACACACACACACACAGTGAGGTTCCAGGTTTTGGTAGTTAAACTTGTGTTCAGTGAGAAAACACTTGATGACGTTAAAACCTGATTTGGAGAACAGCTGTAATAAAAGTGATAAAGTGTTCAGAGCAGTGTGTGTGTGTGTGTGTGTGTGTTACCGATGGTTGTGATGATAGTGGCAGCGAAGATGACGGCGTTCTGCCATATCCATGGGTTGTAGGCTTTCTCTCCAATGATGGTGACACCCTGTCCTGCTGCTGTGGCCACCTTCTACACACACACACACATTAACCACAGGTTTAATGATGAAGTTGATGAGGATTAAACATGTTTATGTTCTCTACACACTAACATTAACCTGGTATTATTACCCACACCTGTCCTAACTGGACTAATCACCCTCACTACCTGATTGGACAACAGCAGCACGCTCTCTCCTTATTGGTTAATTTAAAAAATTAAATATAATAAATATGTTTTTTCTGCACATCAAAAAAAAAAAACATGTATTCAATATATTTCTACATTTTCATAAAAATACACCTTCCATTTCTACACATTCAGCTTATTAAATTATTTTACAAAGATCAAACTGCTTTCTTTTTCTCCAGATTAGACACCATACTAACCTGCAGCAATAACACACACACACACACACACACACACACACACACCTTAGTGTTTAGTACTGCTTAATAACTGTTTGTAGAGTCAGTATCGCTAACGGTTCAGTATTGTAAGTGACACATGCACATATTCTGTATTCAGAATCGATGACGAGGACATTCCTCAATTACATCCTGAGAATAAAGCAAGTCCTGCTGGGAAAACACACAGTGATGAACAGAATACCACGGAGTTATTGTTATCTGACTCTGAATGAATCGTTCGTGTTATTTTCTGCCCGAGGAGTAAAATGACGGGTGTGAGGTCAAAACAAACTGCACTGACGTTCTTATATTATGATGTTATTATATTATAATCAGACCCTGGATCCATAACAATATATATATATATATATATATATATATATATATATATATATATATATATATATATATATATATATATATAGTCTGAATGTTTTTATAGACAAAGGACAAATGGACTTCTCTCAGACAAAACATTTCCCCATCTCTATTACAGTAGTGATGTCACTCCTGCTCACATCAAAGAGCACTATTTAGGGAGTGTGAAAGGAGTGTGTGTGTGTGTGTGTGTGTGTGTGTGTGTGTGTGAGAGAGAGAGAGAGAAATCTGTGAGTAAAGTCTGAGAGTGTGAGCACTGCCGCTACACCACTCATCTAAAATCCACCAGAAGGATGATGGCGAAGTCACGGCGCTGCTACAGGTACGGCAGCGACGACGGAGAAATGTAAACAAAACATGCTAACGGACAGTAAAATCTCCTCATTACCTCAAGCTCACTGTGAAGAGTGTGAGTGTGTGTGTGTGTGTGTAGAGTGTTTTCTACTCGAGATGATTTCCGGATCAGCGTGATGGATGACGTGAGCAGATCGCAGACGTGGTGGTGATCTTTACTCGCAGGTCCATCGTTAGAGGATCTTATAATCCGACACGGAGACATTATCACACACTGTGTTACAGAACTCACACACACTTTACCGTACAGGATCTCGTACAGCGTGACAAGGAACCACCTTAAAGCACAGCGCTGACATCTAAAACCTGTTTTAATGAAAACACTGCCATTTTATTTAAACACACCATGACAAAGCAAGTTTCTCTCATTGCTTCATCTCTAACTGCTTTCTGTTCCTCTGTGGTTGATAGAGAGATAAAAAAAAACACCAGGAAGTTTCCAGAAGCTCTTTGTGAATTTCTCCAGCGATAATATCGTCTCTTTCTGTGTCGTGATAAAGCTGGAAGTGTGTAAATAAAGATAGAGAATAACAGGAAGGGAGGAGTGCACATGTAGGAGTGATCACTACTCAGGGACAAAACCACCACTTTTACAGCTTCCCCCATGTGTGTGTGTGTGTGTGTGTGTGTGTGTGAACAGTGGGTCCTTCTGTTCTTTTCTCTGAGGAACACCACATGTCTGGCACGGATTTGTCGGTTGTGTGAGAGTCGTGAGTCAGGACTGATTCTGCATTCTCATGTGTTTCCGTCTGAACTGCTGGAAAATGAGCAAACACACCTGCATCACACACACACACCTCATTCCTGTGTCTTTTGTGTGTGTGTGTGTGTGTGTGTGTGTGTGTGTGACCATGTGCAACACCACCCTGAAAAACACAACACAGCCTTTCAGATCCTGAATTAACCCAACAACTTCCGCTCATAAAAGTAGAACATAATAGTGATCAAGTGTAAACACGTGTGTGTGTGTGTGTGTTTGGTGATTTCAGATCTGTTTTGGATTATAAAATCTAAAATGATCTGTCAAAATAGTAAAATAAATATGAAGTGTGCTGCTCAGGTGTGATTAATTCAGGTGTGTGTGTTCTCACCTGGATGATGGCGTCCAGGTCGTCTTTGGTGAGACACGGGTGCGTTTGGAGGATCCAGTCTTTATCCTGTTGGTACTGCTGGACGGCGGTTCTCCAGTTCGGTTCCTCCAGCAGATGAAACACAGTCGCTCCGATGGACAGGTAGAAGATAACGACGGAGGTCAGAAAGGAGCCTTTATCCGCCATCTTCCCCAAACTCCCAAACTCTCTATAGACCCACGTGGAATTCCTTCAGACCGAGAGCGCGCGCAGAGAGAGAACACACCGCTATAAACTGGATTAAACTCTCAGCACGCGACGGTTTCACTCACTAACACACACACACACACACACACACAATAACTACACCACAAACTACAACTAAAACACACACTGACTACATTACCGCACTGAAAGTTTTTCCCGCTCGCCAAGACACACACTCTCTCTGTCTGTGTGTGTGTGTGTGTGTGTGTCTCTCTCTCTCCACACACACTCACTCTCTCTGTCTGTGTGTGTGTTTCTCCACTCTCTCTCTCTCTCCACACACACTCACTCTCTCCGTCTCTGTGTGTGTGTGTGTGTGTCTCTCTCTCTCTCTCTCCACACACACACTCCAGATCCTGAGTGCGGTGTGAACTGTAGCTCAGATTTCAAACACACACGTAACTCCTAATTCCCTCCCACCAGGAAAACCCAAAGAAAACTCCCGTTCAGTCGGAATTCCTGCTCGGGATCTCGGGTCTCCTCAGCTCCGAGTTCAGAGAGAGACTAAGTTCACCAGCAAACACACAGCAGCACTTCTCACCTGTACATGAGGTAGGGTTAATGATTAATCACTCTGAATCACTGATCAGAAGGTTGTGGGTTTCCAGCCTCAGCAACACCAAGCTGCTATTGTTGGGCCCTTATCCCTCCCTGCTCCAGGGGGCGCTTTGTCCTGCCCTACCCTGTGATCAACTTCCTAAAAACTTGGGATATGCTCAGTGTGCTGTAATGTGTGTGTTACAATGTTGTAGTGCACATGTGACAAACACAGATTTGTTAAACCCGGTAGTGACTGCGGGGTCAGATTACAACCCTTACCCTAACCGCCGCCCTCACCCTATACCATCACCCTAACCCCCGCCCTAACATTCACCCTCACCCTAACCCCAACCCTATACCCTCACCCTAACCCCCGCCCTCACTCTCACCCTCACCCCCACCCTAAACCCCGCCCTAACATTCACCCTCGACCTAACCCCAACCCTGTACCCTCACCCTAACCCCTGCCCTAACATTCACCATCACCCTCACCCCCACCCTAACCCCCGCCCTAACATTCACCCTATCCCTCACCCTATCCCTCATCCTAACCATATCCCTCACCCCCACCCTTAACACTGAGGTATGAAATATGGAGATGAACAATTATACACAATATAATCTATCATTTTCATTTATATTTATCTTCTCAAAAAAAATGTAAAGTAACAAGTGTGTGTTACAATTACACACACACACACACATATATCACTAAACCGCTCCTACATCCTCTGTCTCCTTCCTGGTTTTTATTTTTTCACAACACACTCACATACACACACACACACACACATAGACACAGACACAGACAAACACACACACCCACATAGACACACACACACAGTAGCAGTAGTCGTGGCCTCGGGCACACTGCGGTTTCCGGTAGCAGTAATAGATATCAGTGGTAGAAATGTAAAATATTGATGTGTGCTGCTGTTCTGAACTTTAAGGTAATAACACTGAAGAACCGAGTCGGACATTTGACTCTCAGAACTGATTCACTACTACTGAAGTCATCAGTCAGTGAAGAGTCTTGATTCAACTGATTCAGCAACAATGTGTTTATCTGGAGTAATGCTGCTTTAACTGCATCATCTCCCATTCTCACAATTTTAGGGGATCTCAGCCATGAGCCTGAACACAGACAGATGTACATCTCTGATCACTCCCTCATCCATCTTATCCATCTTCTCCATCTTATCCTAACTTACAGGCAGAAGCTAATATCTGCTGACTACAGTCAGCATCAGTAATCCCTGGACCAGGGAGGGCAGGAGCAGGCTACAGATCTGACTGCACCTCTGGAGTATTTCTGAACTTGTAAGCACCAGTCTGGATGAGTTTACGGTCACTGTGACAGCTTACACCAGGGTTTGTGAAGGCACACAATGACAAACCCTGGTTCACTGCAGAACTCAGAAAGCTCAGTCTGACCTACAAGAGTGTGGACAAGACATTGAGTAGGGAGGTTAGTACGGCCAATAGAAACTTCTCTGAAAAGCTGAACTAGAAATTCTCACTCATAGCTCCTGCATCAGTGTGGAAGAGCCTTCACCGCATCGCCAACTGCAATAAGTCATACCTTCATCTTCAACTGGCCAACGACCAGGTCCTCACCCCCACCCACTCCAATCCACACTCTACATCATCAATGACAATTACAACAGTTCACACTCGGCACTTTTAACAACATCTGAGCACTCCACTTCACACCACACTACACCACTCTGAAGGTCTGTGCCAATCAGCTGGCCCCCAACTTCACACACATTTTCAGGAGGTCACTGGAGATGTGTGTGGGAAGTTTTTTAATGCTTTAAAAAAAAATCAGACACAGGTCTCAGTGACTACAGGCCTGTCACCCTGACCTCTGTGGTTATGAAGACATTTGAGAAAGTACTGTTGGTCCATCTGAAGAACATTATACCAGGGTTCTATCTGTGGGCTTCAGCTCGACATTTAACACAATCATTCCTGATCTACTCCACACCTAACTGTCCCACCCCAGTGGATCGGAAACACCTGGAAACATCAGCACTGGTGCTCCACACACATGTTCTCCTGACTGCTCTTCTCCATCTACACTAATGACTGCACCTCCAAACACAAATCCTTTCAACTCCTGAAATATGCAGACGAGTCAAGACAAGTCATCAGTCTCACTTGGGATGGTGATGAGACCAAAACAAACAGGAAGCTGAACTGATCCTCTGCTTCAGTCAGAAGACACACACTCACTCACACTCTCTCTCGCTCACACACACACACCCTCACACACACTCTCTCTCACACACACAGACACACACATTCTCACACACTCTCTCTCTCTCTCTCACACACACACACACACACACACACACACTTACTCACATACACTCTCACACTCACACACGCACTGGGGAAAAAGAGTCCATAATACCATAACAACACAGTCTATATGTATTTATGTAAATCCAAACCATGAATGCTTGTGTTTGTGGAGAGTGAATGTGAGACTATCAGGGTTTTTTTTAGAATTCTGTCAATGTTAGTATGAATTAATAACATTCAATAAGTTAATAATCTTACTTTAATCTTCAGATTTGAGTTCATGTGTTAATGTTAATTAGAGTAATGGGTTTTGTGTTTATGAGACCAGTTACTGTGAAACAACGTGTTGAAATGGACACTTACATTTACATTTATTCACTTAGCAGACGCTTTTATCCAAAGCGACTTACAAATGAGAAAAATACAAGCAAAGAGAGAATAAAGTTTCTATTTGTGTTTCCTTCAGAATTGTGGAATTAATTATCATTAATTTATAAGAAGGTATAAAAGGCAGAACTATCGGTATCGGTTATCGTATCGGCTGAGAAGTTTAGTATTGGTGCATATCTAGTTATTACAGTTAAAACACCTTTGTGAGTGAGTTACTAAATCATACAGTAAATATGGTTTAAGGGGAAAGTTAGATTTACACACACAGACACACAGGCATGTATGTAATGTATTATAATATTAGGCGCTTCTTCCAGTTTTATTTAAAGTTGTGCAGCAGCTGATTACTCTCTACAACCGGAATCCTGTGTCTTTAATAATGTTTTACAGTGTGTTATAATGTGGAACCTATTACACTGTGAGGAACCGTCAGTCTTCATCATTTCGAAATGTAGATTCTGGACTTATATTACATTATAACACAGTCCAGACCATGCTCTTACAGAGCTGTAAATAAGTATTTGTCATATTTGATGTAAAGGCCTGTACTTGGCTGTGATTATGTGATTCATCAGTCCAGGCCACCTTCTTCCATTGCTCCATGGTCCAGTTCTGATGCTCACGTGACCACTGTAGGAGATTTCGGTAGTGTTCAGTGGTGGAGAAGGGTCAGCATGGGCACTCTGACCACTCTGCAGCTACAGTGCTGTGAAAAATTCTTTGCCCCATCCTGATTTCTTCTGGTTTTTGTGTAGATCTCATACTAAATTGTTTCAGAAATGACAATAAAATCTAAGATAAAACAAAGGCAGTCTGAGTAAACACACAGTACAGATTTTAAATGATGATGTTATTTATTGAAGCAAAAACGTCATCCAAAAACAACTGGGCCCGTGTCAAAATGTATTTGCCCCCGTAGTTTCTAATTCCCCAAATCTATGAAACTGCATTGATAATGGGGTTCAGCTGGACGAGACACAACCAGACCTGATTACTGCAAACCCTGTTCAATCACATCTACACTTAAATAGAACTTTTTCAACAGCATGAAGTTGGTTAAAAGGTCTTATTCAGTAACACACTACGCCAAAGCTGAAAGAAATTCCAGAAATTATGAGGAAGAAGGTGATTGAAATACATCAGTCTGGGAAGGCTTACAAAGCTATTTCAAAGGCTCTGGGACTCCAAAGAACCACAGCAAGAACCGTTATCTCCAAATGGAAAAATCTGGCACAGTCGTGAACCTTCCCAGAAGTGGCCCACCTTCCAAAATTCCTCCAAGAGCACAGCGACGACTCATCCAGGAAGTCACAAAAGAGCCAAGGAGAACATTGAAGCACCTACAGACCTCTCTTACATCAGTAAAGGTCACTGTTCATGATTCCACTATCAGAAAGACGCTGGGCAAAAATGGCTCCATAGAAGAGTGGTGAGGTAAAAACCACTGCTAACCCAGAAGAACATTAAGACTCGACTGAATTTCACCAAAACACACCTTGATGATCCTCAAACCTTTTGGGAGAATGCTCTGTGGACTGATCAGTGGAAAGTGGAACTGTTTGGAAGAGAGGAGTCCTGTTACATCTGGCATAAAACAAACACCGAATTCCACAAAAAGATCATCATACCTACGGTCAAGCATGGTGGAGGCAGTGTGATGGTGTGGGGATGCTTTGCTGCTTCAGGGTCTGGGCAACTTGCAGTAATTGAGGGAAACATGAATTCTGCTCTCTACCAAAAAAACCTAAAGGAGAATGTCCGGTTTTCAGTCTGTAAGTTGAAACTCGAGTCCTAGAAGTAAGTGAAAGTCTGATCTCCAGTTATCAGAAGAGTTTGGTTGCAGTTATTGCTGTTAAAGGTGGCACAACCAGATTTTAAGTTTAAGGGGGCAGTTAGTTTTTCACGAGTGATAGGTGTTGGATAACTTCTCTTTTTTTTGCTTTAATAAATATATAAATAAAAACTGTATATTGTGTTTACTCAGGTTGCTAAAACTATTTAGTATGAGATATACACAAATACAGAAGAAATCAGTTTACTTTTTCAAATACAAATACTTTTCCACAGCACTGTATATGAGAATAATGTCACGACGCACCAATTTACTCCTCCAAAGTGGAGTTACTTTAGTATAACCGCACAGAGGAGTATGTTATTCCACTTATACCACAGCGACTTACAAAACATTACACTGTTTAATTTATTAATGTTACTCATTTGAACACTTCATAGTGAGATTTAATGTTCAAATTAGTTCCTTTTATCACTTACATTATACCTACCATAAAGTCATTCTCTCTCTCTGCTCCAGGGGGCGCTGTCTCACCCTGCACTCTGACCCCATCTTCCTAACAGTATACCAAGAAGGAATTTCATTGTACTGTAATGTTTATGTGACAAATCTAGTCTTCTTTGTCCCTTTTCTTTCTTGTAGATACAGTAATAACAGTGTAAGACAGAAGCACAGATGATTTGGAAAGTTTTCAGCATACAGAGAAGAGCAGACTCAATTCTTTCTTAGAAAGTTTAAAATTACCCTGAAACAGACAGCCTATAAGAGTTGTTATTTATTGTCAATAAACACAATACATGAAACATGAACACATTAATACTGTAAAATATGACACCATGACCTAATTTACTTTACGGAGTAATAAGAGATGGACATTAAACTCAGGAACTTAATATATATTTTTTATTGTTTTAAAATTATTTACCTTCAGCTATCAGTATTACACATCAAGACTTCAGCAGTGGATTTTAAAAATATTTCAACTCCAACATGGAGTGTAACATAGCTTTATTAAATATATGGCATTTTACCTTACATTACTGAAGTAATAATTTCATTATTATTATTATTATTATTATTATTATTATTATTATTAAGAACTATAATAGCGTTTGTTTCTCTGATTTGTTTCATTAGTACTGTATTCTGGGAAATAATTAGTGACTAAATTATAATATTTTTGACACTGCGTTCTTCTCTTCCATCTAAGGGGCGTGGTCTGAAACGACGTGCCTTACGTACATACGCGCCAACGTATTTGGGAAGCGTGATGACGTTAATGTTGCGCGTCCATGTTAGCTGAGCTGCTAATATTTGACTCTCCGGAGAAACGGGGGAGTTTTCGGCAGATCAGAGGCAGTAAATCCGTGAATAATGCGCGACTGTGTGGACTCTCATGCTGGGATTACTGGGTGCGAGTCTTAACCTGGTTATAAACTGGCTCTGTGCCGTAAATCGTGAGTAAAGTCCGCTGGCCGGCTTTATGCCGCTCTGTTAGTAGGCTAGGCTAGGCTAGGCTAGGCTAGGCTAGGCTAGGCTAGGCGTTTTCTCCAGCATGTATCCTGCATGGGGCGGTTATAGCGGTGGAGGCCCGCAGCCTCAGCACTTCTCTCCACGCAGTCAGCCGTTTCGCGGCCCGCCTCCGCCAGCAGGAGGTTTCGGGGGATATGGAGCTCCATCTCCGGCGGCATCGTCCAACTTCTCCAGTCTACACGAGCAGCACCTCCAGCAGATGCAGCAGCTGCAGCAGCTCCACCAGAGACAGCTCCAATCCGTGCTGCACTACAACAACAACAATGCTAACACTGCTAACTTCAGCGCTGCTCCGGGTCCGGCGGCTCCTCCACACTGGACCGGACCTCCGGCAGGATTTCCACCGCCTCCGGCTCACTTTAACCCGGATCCTTCTCAAAACAGAGGCCCACCTGAACTCCCACCTGTACCTCCACCTGCGCCCATCACTTCAACACCAACACACACCTCGAACACCGCCACCACCAACAATGCACACACCTCCTCCTCCTCCACCACATCCACCGCGCTGAGTGATGTAAGTACACATCCAGAGCCGAAAGAGAAGGCCACCGACCTGTCCGCCATGTCGCTACAGGCAAGAACCTTCTTTACTACACCTTTATCTCGCTCTGAATCATCTCTCACTCGCTCTGAGTCAACTCTAACTCACTCTGAATCGTCTCCCGCTCGCCCCGAGTCAACTCTCTCCCGCTCGCCCCGAGACAACCTGTGCTCTGGGGGGCAAACTTTCAGTACCATTTTTTCGTTTACTTAAAATAAAATCCACAAACTGAGTGTTACAAATATAAACTTCAGTCTAAAACTAAAACTGTTTGTCCAATTATATAAGACTGAAAAGACCCCAATACACACACAGACCAGAATAGATATTATTAATTTATGACTAGTTTAATTCAGTTCTTTTTGTGCATACATTAAAAATAATGCATAATTATTTGTTTATATTAGTTTATATTATATAATAGTATTTATGCATTGTTTTTTTTATGGATGCACAAAAAGCACAGAATTAAACTACAGTCCTAAATTAATAATAAAAACTCACTTTCACTGCACCTTGTGGTTTTTGTTCCTCGCTGTCTTTAGGAATATTATTTTACTTATGTTTACTTTTGATCATAATGTTTTAATTAGACATTACAGATCTTACTCGCACTACACTCTGTATCAGCGCGTCTACACAGCGCGTGATCAGCAACGCGGCCTCGTTACTAACACATCACTTCCGTTATAATAAACTACAGAATTTACACTGCAAGCGTGCAAATACAGCATATAATGACAATAAACTTAAATTAAACTAAACCTTTTAAGCAGATTGCGCCAGCTTCCCCTTCTCCTTACACACAGTGGAGCATTTTGGATATAAACATAACTTTGTGCTCGTGCAGCACTGTTTGAGCTCCGCGGTGTTTATATAAAATGCTCCCCTGCCTTACAGGACTTTCTTCCTCAGTCACGTGACAATTTCGTCTCCGTCTGATGAGGACTGAGGTCATGTTGGGGAAAAAAGGTAACGCTGACATAAACAGTAAACTAAAGAAATCCATTGTCAGTGACTCTGGGTATCCGCTAAAGCTAGCGGTGTCACATTACGTGCGTATGATCATGCGCTGTTGACTAGGAAGCAGCTTATACTTCTGGTTAGTAATAAAAAACCGCTAGCTTTCGAGACCTTTCTGAAATCCACACACTAGACGGTAGAGTACACCGTGCATAGTGTAAGTGTACAGTACGTCATTTGTGACACAACTTTAGTATTTACACTCCAAAGCGTGTTTTCGGAACAGAAGTCACGTAACGAGTAAATCTCCCACGTGCCGCACACAGACCAACTAATCCATAATGAGATTCAGTGACAACGATTTTCATAATCAATTATTATCGATTAGTTGTTGCAACTCTCTCACTCGCTCTGAATCAGCTCTCACTCGCTCTGAATCAGCTCTCACTCGCTCTGAATCAGCTCTCACTCGCTCTGAATCAACTCTGCATCACTGTACAGACAGACTGATGAGACGGACGAACAGACTTACTTTTGTATCTGAGCGCATATACTGTAATAGATAGATAGATAGATAGATAGATAGATAATTTATTGGTCCTCAAAGAGGAAATTTGTTTCCACCGTGGGTGCGTAGAAAAACAAAAACATAACATCATACATATAAACCATCATAAACAATCACAGGCATAGAGGGGAGAAGGGAACAAAAAGAAAAACATCAGGATCATCATACCACAGATGCATCTGGCATCACAATGGCTGAGTACCAATGTGTTTAATGCTCGTATAGCCATAGGAACAAAACTCCTGCCATAGCTGGCCTTTCTGCACATGGGTAGTCTGTACCTGCGGCCAGAAGGAAGGGGGTTGAAATATTGATAAAGTGGGTGGTTTGGATCATTTTAAGATTTTATGTGCCGTCCGGAGTGTATATGAACTGGCACAGTCTGATAAATTGGGGGTGGGAATACCAATAATTTTTCTCGGTAAATTAGTTATTTTCAAGAGTTTGTTCAATAATACTTTGGTACAGAAGAAGAAGCAGACTAGGCTGTACAGACAGATATTTAAGTTTACGAATAACTGTAAGTCTCTGTTGACAGCACTTGTAAATACCTAGAGTGTGCTGATTGAAGTTGAGATGTTTATCCGATGTAATGCCCAGATATCTGAAATGCTCCACCCTTTCAACCATCTCTCGTTAATGGTAATACTGGAAGGATGGGTCAGTGTTTTGTAAGAGCTAAAAACCAGTTCGTTAGTTTTTTCGATATTAAGGTGGGGAAAGTTATCATCACGCCACGTACTAAAATGTGCTAGGAGCATTGATAGTCCAAAAAAGAATCATTGTCCTTATTAAGCAATGCAAGAATGGCAGTATTGTCTGTATATTTAAAGTAATGAGTGGTGGTGACTGGACTCTGACAGTCATTTGTATAGAGAAGTGGACTAAGTACACACCCCTGAGGGGCGCCAGTGTTGCGAACAATAATGGGTGATAATGCATTGTCCACCTTTACCACTTGTGGTCTATTAGAAAGGAAATTATAAATCCAGTGTTCTAGTGGTGAGCGTATATGAGTATATTGAGTTAAAGGCGGAGCTAAAGTCAATGAAAAGAAGTCTGGCATAGTTTCCAGGAATATCCAGGTGTGAAGTAGACAGTGCAAGAGACAAGCCACTGCATCCTCTGTACCTCTCTTTTGTTTATATGCAAATTGGAGACAATCCAAAAAGGGTGAAACATATGGAAGCATAATGTTTTGAACCATTTTCTCAAAGCATTTCATTATGATTGAAGTTAATGATATTGGCCTGTAGTGATTTAACTCTGTTGGATGAGGTTTTTTGGGAACAGGAATAACAACTGATGTTTTCCATGTGACTGGTATTGTTGAAGTACAAAGTGATTGAAGAAAAAGAGATTAAAGAATGGGGGTTAGTTCCAGAGTGCAGATTTTCAAGACCTGACCTGGAATTCCATCTGGCCTGGGAGCCTTATTCAGTTTACACTTAATAAGCTGGAAATAGACATCCTGCTTAGTTAGAAGGGGCTCATAATCCAGCTCTTGAGAAGGCAAAGAATCCAAAAGGCTATCACACTCTGCTGAAAAATCAGAGGTATCAAAACGGGCATAGAAATTATTAAGATTAGCAGCAAAGGTGGTGGGATCTGGTACAGAGACAGTCTGTTTAATGGCTTGTCGAGTAAGAGACCTGACTCGCTGAAAAGACTGTTTGATGTTCGTATTTGCAAAGTCCTACTCCAATTTGTTTTTATACTTCTTTTTAGCCTTAAATATTTCTGTTTTGATGTCCTGGTGTATGATTTTAAGACCAGCAAAGTCCTTTTGCTTAAAGGCAAGTTTTCTCTTTTGGAAAAGAGATTTTAGAGATGAGTTGATCCAAGGATTTGAATTTGGGTATGTTCTGGTAGTTGTTACCGGTATCAAGGAATCCATACAGAATTTAATGTAATCAGTAATAACTGTAGTCTGCTCATCAAGCTCTCCCTCAAAGACTTCCCAGTCTGTACACGCAAAGCAGCCTTGAAGGCATGCAATAGCATCCTCTGACCGTTGAGGGACGCTGTGTATTACTGGCCTGTGTTGTTTCAGCCGTTGTTTGTAAACAGGAATAAATGGATTACATTATGATCCGCTAATCCTAGCGGTGAGAGAGCTCTAGCTTTAAAGGCTTCCGGGATATTACTGTAACATAAATCTAGTTTTATTAAATCTTGTTGGTACATCTACATATTGATTGAAGGCTGGCTGTGCGTAATCAAGCCAACGGCTGTTGAAGTCACCGAGAAGTAGTACTGGAGCATCCGGGTATTTGCTGAGCATAGTCTGTGTATTATGCGCTATCTTCTCAGCCGCTGCCTTGACATTAGCACTTGGTGGAACATAAAAACAGCTAAGCACAACAGTCGAGAACTCCCTGGGGAGGTAAAAGGCACGGGTGGACAGGGGAGCAGCTCCAGGTCCGGATTACAAGATTTCCTGTGTACTTTGATGTTAGTACACCACCGCAAGTTGATGTACATACACACCACCTTTGCGCTCTTTCCCTGAATTACTGGTTCTGTCTGCCCGAAAGATCTCAAAACCGTCCAGGTTAACCTCGGTATCCAGCCAGGACTCTGTCAGACATTTTGCATGCAATAAGTCCATTTTGTTTTTCAATGACCGAACGTTTGAAAGGACGATTGAGGGTAGTGGAGGTTTAAAAGGACGCCTTCTAAGTCTGCAACACACCCCTCCTCGCCTTCCTCTTTAAGCCAGTTGTTAATGTTATGTCCAGCGGAATGACAATTGATGGGTTCAGTTGGCAGTGGATAGAGTTACGAAGGAGTAGAAGTTCCTCCCTTGATTAGGCGAGTCCATTCCCCGCTCTGACATCATTTAATTGAATACTCCAAGCAGTGCAGTCACTAACAATCCATGTAATTATAGAAATAATCCAAATCCAAAACTTGTCCAATTCCCCATGATGTTTCAGCCGTAAACAAACGCACACACAACGCACCAACCGTGCATTCGCAGCTAATGCATACGCCAAGTCACCAGTCTGTGTACACTAATGTTTGTGTGTGTGTGTACAGGAGCAGCAGGATTACTGGTATAAGCAGCACCTCCAAAACCTTCTGAAGTTGAAGAATGAGAAGGCAAAGCAGGGTAGCAGTGACGCGGCCTCACAAGGAAACACCGACATGCCACCAGTCCCGCCCCCGCCCAATGAAGCCCCACCCCCTCCACCACCTACAGAGGAGCCTCCTCCCCCTCCCCCACCTGACGACAAGGTAATCATCAACAGGATTTAGCTTCAATACATCAGATCACTTCTATTGCACTGTGCTGACATAAGACCTGTGTGTGTGTGTGTGTGTGTGTGTGTGTGTGTGTGTGTCTCAGCCCAGCATGGTGGAGTCTGCAGACCCGGCGGAGGCAGCAAGGTTACAGCAGTTGCAGGCAGCAGCAGCTCAGTGGCAGCAGGTTCAGTACCACAGAGCAGGGTACCAGTACCAGGCCCTAATGCAGGAACATACACAACTCCAGCAGATTCTCCACCGGTACCAACAAGTCATCCAGCAACCTGCACATATACAGGTACACACCCAGACACACACACACACACACAGGTACATGTATGTATCACCTTGTACGCCACGAGCGGCACCTTTAAAGTAATTTATTTATGTATTTTTTTCCTTCTGATATTCAGTCTATGCCTGTAGACATGCAATTGCAGCACTATGAGATGCAGCAGCAGCAGTTTGCTCCAGTGCTGCAGGACTGGGATAGACACTTTAAGCTCTGGCTGGACCAGTTCCAGGCGTATCCCCACAAAGACCAGTTACAGGAGTATGAAGGTCAGTGGAGACAGTGGCAGGAGCAAATGAACTCCACTTCAGCACATCTAAACGAGCGAGTGACCACACTGAGGGGTATGAAACAGCCGTATGGAACTGGTGACTCTTACGGAGGTATGGTGGGACCGTATGGACAGCCTCCTCCTTCTGCACCAGACATGGGCTCCTCTATGGCACCAAACAGTAGGGATCTTTCCTCAGGCCCTCCTCAGGGCACACATCCAACCAATCTTCCAGGAACAAATGCTGTGGAATTGGGTCCACCTCCAGGATTAGAGGGTCCTGTTGGTCCACCCGGAGCAGGGGCAAGACAGCCTGGTCCTCATGGAAGGTTTGAAGGCCCAAGAGGTCCAAGGTAAAGCATACATTTCCTAGTTCTCCCTGAATATGGAATTCTTTTAAAATGTGGGGGCTCAGTTGTTAAAATTTATGGCTACTGATTGGAAGGTTCAGAGTTCTAATCCCACCACTAGCGCTGTTGGGCCATTGAGCAAGACCTTAAACCACTTAGTTGTATCCTGTCTCAAGTGTAAGTCAAGTTTGACTAAAAACACTCCAAGGAAATAAGTACATGTCAAACAGTTTTTTATTTTCCTGATTTTAAGTGTATGTTTTGTAGGTTTGAAGGTCCTAGAGGTCCGAGATTCGAACCACCATCACAACAACGATTTAGTGGACCGCCCAGATTTGATGTTGGTCAGCGCTTTGGCATGCCTCCCGGAGGTAATCAGATTCGATTAGGACCTCCAGGTAGATTTGAGAATCCTCTGAGGCAGAGTCTACCTTCTCGCTTTGAGAGACCTCCTGGACCACACCTGGGTCCACCCACAGGCCCACCTCCACTGTCTGGTGGAGGTCCTCCACCAGGACCCGGTTTGTCACAAGATAAGCCTGTTCCTGTAATTCAGACTAATTCGCAGCTGGGTAAACCTGATTCTTCTCAGGGTTCTGTACCTCAGAGTGTGACCACAGGCAAGAATGAAAACCGAACCCCTCAACCTGAAACGGAACAAAAGTCCATGTCAGATGATGTAATAGATTCAGAAGATGGTTTCTTTGTTCAAAGTGATCCTATTCCTCAGTCTCAGGCTGACAAAGGCAAGAAGGCTGAGACAGTCAGACAGGCTGCTAAGGAGGAGGAATCAAAAAATGATACCTCCAAAACACCTGCATCAACCTCCTCATCCACATTTGTCCCACCAACGCAAACCCCAAGTACTGGCAATAAAACCCCAGAAGCACCAAAAAATATCAGTGCATCACAACAACGACCACAGCCTCAACAAATCCCATTCCAATCTGACATGCCCAAGGAACCTCCTGGTAAACCACAAGTGATGAATCAGAGTGGCCCTCCACGTGCTCTCCGTGGCCGGGGGAGGGGTCAAGGTCCTTTACCGTTGCGAGGAAGAGGACGTGGTCGAGGACAAATGGGCAGACCTATGGGTCCTCCATCTATGTCAGATCCCAATTATCATGTGGAAGATGCTCCATATGACCAGCAACCACCAATGGAAGAGGATTTTGGTTGGGGGGACCATTCCCAAGAACCACATGAAATGATTGATGACCAAGAAGCTCATGAGATTTGGCAGCCAGAAGAGCATCACTTCCAGAAAGAATATTATGAAGAGACTGAAGAGCGAGCACCACCTAGAGGTCGAATGGATCCTCCAGAGGGACCGCAGGAACACTGGGAAGAGGAACAATCGGAGTATTGGGAGGAGGGAGATCCATACTGGGCAGAGAGAAGACCTCCAATGATCCGTCATAGACCCTCTTTTGGTCCTGAAGGACCTAGGCGTCCTCCTTTCCAACCACGCTTTATGCACCATGGTCCACGACGTCCTCCACCACCACTGGATATGGAACGTGACCCACATGGCCCTCCTCCTCACATGGGGCCTCGCTTCCGACGTGGTGGTCCAGGTCCCTGGGGGCCACCACCACGCCATGACATAAGACGGCCCCCTCCACCACCTCATGAATTGTTGGAGCGGGAATCACCTGGGTACCATGAAGAAATGGACAGAGAGCCTGGTTGGCCTCATGCACATAGCCGAGAACCAAGGCACCTTCCTTTACCCCCTCATGAAATGATAGAGAGGGATATGAGAAGGCCGCCCATGCGACCACATCCAATGGCAAGGGATAGGTGGAGAAGACCTCCACATGAAGATCCTCAGGGAGCATATGAGCAAGAATATGGCACGGAGTTTGGCCATGAGGATGATGGGTATGGAAGACCTCCATCTGATTTCCGTCACCGGGATTACAGGGAAGACGAAGAATTTTACCAATCGAGAGAGGAGTGGAGACGAGAACATCCAGATTGTGGTTTTCCTCTACATCCACCACGTAGGCCACCACCAGATCACCTCCGAGATGATCCCTGGAGGGAGGAAAGGGACGGACCATTCTCGTACGAGAACGAAGATCGAATTAGGGCAGAACGAAGAGGACCTGGTTATGCCGACGGAACTCTGTATAGGGAGAGAGATCAGGAACCTCCCTTCCATTCTCGTCCTGATTGGGAAAGACCTCCACCACCTCCACTGCCAGAGAGAGTGTACCCAGGTCCCACTGAAGAAACTCGACCTCTTTATGATCGGAACCCAGAACATCCCATAGCACCACAGAGCGGTGTTCCAGAAGCTCCACTTGATCAGATGTCACCAGGTGGAACCAAAACTGTTCTTGCGCTTTCTCAAAGGCAGCATGAGATCATCCTCAAAGCTGCTCAGGAGCTGAAGATGATAAGGTAGATGGATACAGGAGCTGAGTGCACATTACCATGTTCTACTGATTTGATGGGATTGATAGTGTTACTGTTCTTATTTCTGAAAAATAGAGAGCTGCAAGAGAGTAAAAAGGTTCTGGGAGATGCTTCTAATCTGGAGTCTACTGGACTTCCACCTGAAATTCCTGCTGGTCTCCTTGGTCTTGAAATTCCACCTGAGGTCAAAACTGCCCTTCAGGTATACTTGATTTAATTCATGTTTATAAACAGCTTCTGAATGCATAATTGCCTATGCAAAAGGTTACTAGTGTTTTGTCTGAACCTGGACAGGACGTTTCCGGTAGACTCTTGGAATCTGGAATGCACCAACCAAACCAAGTTTCAGATTTCCTCCATACAGCATCAGCACCACCTCCTAAACCCACCTTCATTGCTAAAACAGTGGATTACGGTCATGGTCATGGTAAGCTCATTTTAGCATACTGAATATTTTAGATTTCGTTTTGGGGAAACCTTATGGAATTTCCCATGAACAGATGTGGGGGCCAAGGTGGAAAGGATCTCCTACGGGGAGAGGATAGTACTGAGGCCTGATCCACTGCCATCTGATCGACCGTATGAGAAAGGTTGGTTCATTTTGTTTTTCTTTGTTTATAACTGGTGTGTTAATGCTAATAGATGTTAATATGTAATTTATACTTTCCTCCTAATAGAATTGCTTGGACGTCGTGATCCATACTACGATAGAAGAGGAGATCCCTTCGGGGATCAGCGGGAGTATGGAAGAGATCGGGAAAGAGAAATCTTCAGAGACAGGCCGTCCTTGGATTACGATAGGGATCGACTTGAAAGAGAGCGCTACTCCAGAGACGAGAGGTGGGAATCCCTTTGCATGTGTTTCTGTACTCGTCCGCTTTCAATTTTCTCTATTTTTGTCTGTGGTATTAATTTTCATTGTCCCTTTCACCTTTCTTTAGGCCACCCCCAGGCCCACCTCGCCCTGCTTACCGGGAACGAGAGAGGGATGTAAGAGAGCACTCGAGTCGCTCCAGCCGGGATCGGGAGCCGTATAACCGCCCAGGCTATGAACGATCATCATATGAAAGAAGTCTTGAGCGCTATGATCATGGGGCTTCAAGTTATGGAAGTGAGTTCAGGAGGATTTGTTTATAATCTGTAAAAACAGGAAGTGAACTAGGCCCCTGAGACATATGCTGTTTGTTCTTAGGTGACAGGAGGAGTTACCCTGATGAACCTCCACCTCCCTCTGTTCCCCAACGTTTGGAGAAGAAACCCGAGACCAAGAACGTTGATGATATTCTGAAACCACCTGGACGAGCGAATCGTCCTGATAGGGTACAGAACCTCACTGTTATAAATGATCAGTTTATAAATGTAAAATTTATATCCATAATTAATTTATTGCTGTAACGCTGTTTTCTGATAATGTCCAATGTTAAAAGCTCTATTCAAATAAAATGCAGTAGAATTTAATTGAATTAAATCTACCTGCATCTGCATCAGGTCTGATCACTTACTGTATCCAGACATTTGTTTATTTTATTTACTTTCAGATTGTGGTAATAATGCGAGGGTTACCGGGAAGTGGTAAGAGCCATCTGGCAAAGCTCATCCGGGTGAGATCACACGCACACCTACACACACCTATGCTGTGATAGTGCCCCACTACCTGGTGATGTTTTGTTAGACTGACTGGGTGTCTGTTCCAGGATAAGGAGGTGGAGTTTGGAGGAGCTCCACCCAGAGTGCTCGGCCTCGATGACTATTTCATGACTGAAGTGGAGAAAGAAGAGAAAGACCCTGATACTGGGAAACGTATTAAAACTAAGGTTGGGATTTGAACATACAATGAAAATGGCAGTGTGTAAACCTGAAGGTGGTGTTAACACCGTCCCTGTTCCCTTCCTGTACAAACGCACACACCTGTGATCAGGTGGTAACTCGGGCATGAAGAGTGTTAGCTGATCATCTAAACGATGTTCTAGGTCCTTGAGTACGAATATGAGCCAGAGATGGAGGACACCTACAGGAACAGTATGCTGAAGACCTTCAGGAAGACTCTGGATGATGGCTTCTTCCCCTTCATCATCCTTGATGCCATCAATGAGAAAGTGAAGTACTTCGACCAGTTCTGGAGTGCAGCCAAGACCAAAGGGTTCGAGGTGAGTTGTCTATCACTCAGTGAGTATGTACACAGCTGTCTGTCTCAGGCTCTATCTCACTGCAATACCTGTCCCCTGTCCCACAGGTGTACGTGGCCGAAGTCTCCGCTGACCATCAGACCTGTGCCAAGAGGAACATCCATGGACGCAAGCTGAAGGACATCACAAAGGTCTTTATTTACTCTTTACATAGCTTGTACCGTTGGGAGGAAGTCTGGAAGGGAATTGTGGGAATATGGCGGCAATCAAGATCTGGAAATTTGGTTATATAAAGGAGATAAGTAGGGAGTCGAGAGGTAACCAGGGCTCTACAGTGCAACCATTTGTGAAAAGTACTTTGTGCGATTGTGAAAAAATATACCGGTGCGAGTGACCTGTTTGAAGTTGTATAATACGATCAGAATAAAAACTACAGGAAGTCCAAAATGCGCAACAGTTACTTTCGCACTGCTTTTCATCACCTCAGTCAACCGAACAAGTGTGTAAATACTGCAGAGAAGCTATTATGATGACGAGTAACACTGTGCGTCATCTGCTTCTCTCAAATTCCCGAACTCACAATCCGCCATCTTTTATTGATCATGCAAAATGACCTGAACCTGCGACTGTGACCTGCTCGTGTAGACACAGCGGTGTCGGGCGGAGTAAATTAATAATTCTAACGCTACGATTTATTAAATAATTCCTCACCAATCATAATCAAGAATAACAACTGTTCAGTCTGTAAACATACAATACACTGTCTCTCTCTCTTCACTCCCTTCACCAACTTTAATAGACAGCACATTCACTTCATTTAAACCCAGGGTAGCCAGATATCATTAGAAAATCCACTCCAGTTTCCATGTTTTGTTTTGATTTAATCCCCTAAAAAACACAATATTATCAGCAGACATGGCAACACTCTACTGGGGGAACTGATCTAAAATTGATAAACAAAAATAAAACTATTATAATGTAAAGACAGAAAATGTGCTTAGTTATAAGTAAATCATTTCATATAAAAATGGATATTATAATAAATTCATAAAATATAAATAAAGTGAGAAATTAAATAATGTTTAATTACTATGGGTTGCATGTAATATCAATTTGACATTAAGCTTGGTTCGCTATTTCCTTAGAAAGCTATTAGCCTTTTTCCTAATATGGATAATTTTTGTGTTGGTCTACTTTTAATTAGGACTCTTTATTGTTTAAGATATTTTAAAATAAATATTTTATGCTTGTTTATTTATCAATTCCCCAACAGTATCTCATTGCTATTATTTTAATTCAATTAACCGTGACCATGAGCAGAGAGCTTACATTTAACTGTTTATGACCTCCTGATTAAAGCTTAAACAAAAAAAAGATTGGTATCTGGATCGGTATCGGCTGTAAAAATCCTGATCGGCGCATCCCTAGTGAACACCATTACACTACAGCGCTTTGCATCTGACTGGTAAATGAACTCACTCAATCACATCCTATATGAGATTATTCAGATATATACACAATATATACATAGCGGTTCGAGAACTGACTCTGGCCCAGAACCATGACAGTGGAAAATGTCTAATAGTGTAGCTTTAAATATATTTAAGAGGAGCAGACTTCAAACACTGACCATTAAGGTTTATTGTATTTGTTTACAAGGTGGAACAGGTTAAAGGTTGTTGTTTTTGCATACAGCCTGTAAAATTAACTGAAAATATTAAATTTAGTTTATCAGAAGGTAAATTAATGTCATGGCTCACACTATGTTCCTAAATTCTGTCATAATTGTCAAGCTCAAGTTTTCTCATGCCTACATGTGCGTTACCATATTTAAAAAAAACAAAAACAAACTAAACTTCAACTGTGCTCCTAAATTTTTGTAATTAGGAACACAAGTGCTCCTAAAATAAATTGTTACCATAGAGCCCTGGTAATGAGGAGGTAGTGGTGGGGTGTTGAGGGGTGAATCGAGGAGAATGAGAAGGTTGTATAGAGGTAATAATGAGGGAGTCGGGGGGGAGTAATGCGGGGGGAGTCGGGGGGGAGTAAGGAGGGAATCGAGGAGGGAGTCGAGGGGTAATGAGGGGGGAGTCCAGGAGTGTTGAGGGGGAGTAAGGAGGGAGTCGGGAGTAATGAGGGGGAGTCGAGGGGTAATGGGGGGTCGAGGGGGAGTAAGGAGGGAGTCGAGGGGTGAATCAAGGAGAGTGAGAATGGTGTAAAGAGATAATGAGGAGGGAGTCGAGGAGTAATGAGGAGGGAGTAAGGAGGGAATCGAGGAGGGAGTCGAGGGGTAATGAGGGGGGAGTCCAGGAGTGTTGAGGGGGAGTAAGGAGGGAGTCGGGAGTAATGAGGGGGAGTCGAGGGGTAATGGGGGGGTCGAGGGGGAGTAAGGAGGGAGTCGAGGGGTGAATCAAGGAGAGTGAGAATGGTGTAAAGAGATAATGAGGAGGGAGTCGAGGAGTAATGAGGAGGGAGTCGAGGAGCAATGAGGAGGGAGTCGAGGAGGGGTGATGAGGCCGGATGTCGGAGGGGTAATGAGGCCGGATGTCGGAGGGAGTCGGGGGGGGGTAATGAGAGGGGAGTTGAGGGGAGTGAGAAGGGAGTCAGGGGTTAATGAGGGCTGAATCGAGGGGAGGGAGTTGTGGGGTAATGAGATGAGTGAGGGGGGAGTCAAGGGGTAATGAGGGGGAGTCAGGGAGGTGAGGGGGGAGTCGGGGGGGTAATGAGGGGAGTGAAGCGGGGAGTCGAGGGGGGGGGTAATGAGGGGAGTGAGGTGGGGAGTCGAGGGGTAATGAGGGGTGAATTGAGGAGTAATGAGGAGGGAGTCGAGGAGGGGTAATGAGGCCGGATGTCGGAGGGGTAATGAGGCCGGATGTCGGAGGGGTAATGAGGTCGGATGTCGGAGGGAGTCGGGGGGGGGGGGGGGGGGGGTAATGAGAGGGGAGTTGAGGGGAGTGAGAAGGGAGTCAGGGGTTAATGAGGGCTGAATCGAGGGGAGGGAGTCGTGGGGTAATGAGGGGTGAATCGAGGGGAGTGAGGAGGGAGTCGGGGGTAATGAGGGGTGAATCGAGGGGAGTGAGGAGGGAGTCGGGGGTAATGAGGGGTGAATCGAGGGGAGTGAGGAGGGAGTCGGGGGTAATGAGGGGTGAATCGAGGGGAGTGAGGAGGGGGTAATGAGGGGTGAATCGAGGGGAGTGAGGAGGGAGTCGGGGGTAATGAGGGGTGAATCGAGGGGAGTGAGGAGGGAGTCGGGGGTAATGAGGGGTGAATCGAGGGGAGTGAGGAGGGAGTCGGGGGTAATGAGGGGTGAATCGAGGGGAGTGAGGAGGGAGTCGGGGGTAATGAGGGGTGAATCGAGGGGAGTGAGGAGGGAGTCGGGGGTAATGAGGGGTGAATCGAGGGGAGTGAGGGGTGAATCGAGGGGAGTGAGGAGGGAGTCGGGGGTAATGAGGGGAGTGAGGAGGGAGTAATGAGGGGATTGGGGGTGAATCGAGGGGAGTGAGGAGGGAGTCGGGGGAAATGGGGGGTGAATCGAGGGGAGTGAGGAGGGAGTCGGGGGTAATGAGGAGTGAGGAGGGAGTCGGGGGTAATGAGGGGTGAATCGAGGGGAGTGAGGAGGGAGTCGGGGGTAATGGGTGAATCGAGGGGAGTGAGGAGGGAGTCGGGGGTAATGAGGGGTGAATCGAGGGGAGTGAGGAGGGAGTCGGGGGGAGTGAGGAGGGAGTCGGGGGTAATGAGGGGTGAATCGAGGGGAGTGAGGAGGGAGTCGGGGGTAATGAGGGGTGAATCGAGGGGAGTGAGGAGGGAGTCGGGGGTAATGAGGGGTGAATCGAGGGTAATGAGGGGTGAATCGAGGGGAGTGAGGAGGGAGTCGGGGGTAATGAGGGGAGTGAGGAGGGAGTAATGAGGGGATTGGGGGTGAATCGAGGGGAGTGAGGAGGGAGTCGGGGGAAATGGGGGGTGAATCGAGGGGAGTGAGGAGGGAGTCGGGGGTAATGAGGAGTGAGGAGGGAGTCGGGGGTAATGAGGGGTGAATCGAGGGGAGTGAGGAGGGAGTCGGGGGTAATGAGGGGTGAATCGAGGGGAGTGAGGAGGGAGTCGGGGGTAATGAGGGGTGAATCGAGGGGAGTGAGGAGGGAGTCGGGGGTAATGAGGGGAGTGAGGAGGGAGTAATGAGGGGATTGGGGGTGAATCGAGGGGAGTGAGGAGGGAGTCGGGGGAAATGGGGGGTGAATCGAGGGGAATGAGGAGGGAGTAGGGGGGTAATGAGGAGGGAGTCGGGGGGGTAATGAGGGGATGAATCGAGGGGAATGAGGAGGGAGTAGCGGGGTAATGGGGGTGAATCGAGGGGAGTGAGGAGGGAGTAATGAGGGGATTGGGGGTGAATCGAGGGGAGTGAGGAGGGAGTCGGGGGAAATGGGGGGTGAATCGAGGGGAATGAGGAGGGAGTAGGGGGGTAATGAGGAGGGAGTCGGGGGGGTAATGAGGGGAATGAGGAGGGAGTAGCAGGGTAATGGGGGTGAATCGAGGGGAGTGAGGAGGGAGTAGGGGTGAATTGAGGGGAGTGAGGAGGGAGTCGAGGGGAGTGAGGAGGGAGTTGGGGGTAATGAGGGGTGAATCGAGGGGAATGAGGAGGGAATCATGGGGTAATGAGGGGAGTGAGGAGGGAGTCGGGGGGGGGGGGTAACGAGGGGAGTGATGGGTGAATCGAGGGGATTGAGGTGTGAATCGAGGGGAGTGAGGAGGGAGTCGGGGTAATGAGGGGAGTGAGGAGGGAGTCGGGGGGGGGTAACGAGGGGAGTGATGGGTGAATCGAGGGGATTGAGGTGTGAATCGAGGGGAGTGAGGAGGGAGTCGGGGTAATGAGGGGTGAATCGAGGGGAGTGAGGAGGGAGTCAGGGGTAATGAGGGGTGAATCGAGGGGAGTGAGGAGGGAGTCAGGGGTAATGAGGGGAGTGAGGAGGGAGTCGGGGGTAATGAGGGGAGTGAGGGGGGAGTCGGGGGGTAATGAGGGGAGTGAGGCGGGGAGTCGATGGGTAATGGGGGTGAATCAAGGGGGGTAATGAGGGGAGTGAGGGGTGAATCGAGGGGAGTGAGGAGTGAGTCGGGGGAAATGGGGGATGAGTCGGGGGGGGTAACGAGGGGAGTGATGGGTGAATCGAGGGGATTGAGGGGTGAATCGAGGGGAGGGAGTCGGGGTAATGAGGGGTGAATCGAGGGGAGTGAGGAGGGAGTCAGGGGTAATGAGGGGTGAATCGAGGGGAGTGAGGAGGGAGTCGGGGGTAATGAGGGGAGTGAGGGGGGAGTCGGGGGTAATGAGGGGAGTGAGGCGGGGAGTCGATGGGTAATGGGGGTGAATCAAGGGGGGTAATGAGGGGAGTGAGGGGTGAATCGAGGGGAGTGAGGAGTGAGTCGGGGGAAATGGGGGATGAGTCGGGGGAAATGAGGAGGGAATCATGGGGTAATGAGGGGAGTGAGGAGGGAGTCGGGGGGGTAATGAGGGGAGTGATGGGTGAATCGAGGGGAGTGAGGAGGGAGTCGGGGGTAATGAGGGGAGTGAGGGGGGAGTCGGGGGGTAATGAGGGGAGTGAGGCGGGGAGTCGATGGGTAATGGGGGTGAATCAAGGGGGGTAATGAGGGGAGTGAGGGGTGAGTCGGGGGAAATGGGGGATGAGTCGGGGGAAATGAGGAGGGGAGTGAGGGGTGAATCGAGGGGAGTGAGGAGTGAGTCGGGGGAAATGGGGGATGAGTCGGGGGAAATGAGGAGGGAATCATGGGGTAATGAGGGGAGTGAGGAGGGAGTCGGGGGGGTAATGAGGGGAGTGATGGGTGAATCGAGGGGAGTGAGGAGGGAGTCGGGGGTAATGAGGGGAGTGAGGGGGGAGTCGGGGGTAATGAGGGGAGTGAGGGGGGAGTCGGGGGGTAATGAGGGGAGTGAGGCGGGGAGTCGATGGGTAATGGGGGTGAATCAAGGGGGGTAATGAGGGGAGTGAGGGGTGAGTCGGGGGAAATGGGGGATGAGTCGGGGGAAATGAGGAGGGAATCATGGGGTAATGAGGGGAGTGAGGAGGGAGTCGGGGGGTAATGAGGGGAGTGATGGGTGAATCGAGGGGATTGAGGGGTGAATCGAGGGGAGTGAGGAGGGAGTCGGGGGGTAATGAGGGGTGAATCGAGGGGAGTGAGGAGGGAGTCGGGGGGTAATGAGGGGTGAATCGAGGGGAGTGAGGAGGGAGTCGGGGGGTAATGAGGGGTGAATCGAGGGGAGTGAGGAGGGAGTCGGGGGGTAATGAGGGGTGAATCGAGGGGAGTGAGGAGGGAGTCGGGGGGGTGATGAGGGGAGTGAGGCGGGGAGTCGATGGGTAATGGGGGTGAATCAAGAGGGGGTAATGAGGGGATTGAGGGGTGAATCGAGGGGATTGAGGGGTGAATCGAGGGGAGTGAGGAGGGAGTCGGGGGTAATGAGGGGAGTGAGGGGGAGTCGGGGGGGTAATGAGGGGAGTGAGGCGGGGAGTCGATGGGTAATGGGGGTGAATCAAGGGGGGTAATGAGGGGATTGAGGGGTGAATCGAGGGGAGTGAGGAGTGAGTCGGGGAAATGGGGGATGAGTCGGGGGAAATGAGGAGGGAATCATGGGGTAATGAGGGGAGTGAGGAGGGAGTCGGGGGGTAATGAGGGGAGTGATGGGTGAATCGAGGGGATTGAGGGGTGAATCGAGGGGAGTGAGGAGGGAGTCGGGGGGTAATGAGGGGTGAATCGAGGGGAGTGAGGAGGGAGTCGGGGGGTAATGAGGGGTGAATCGAGGGGAGTGAGGAGGGAGTCGGGGGGTAATGAGGGGTGAATCGAGGGGAGTGAGGAGGGAGTCGGGGGTAATGAGGGGTGAATCGAGGGGAGTGAGGAGGGAGTCGGGGGTAATGAGGGGAGTGAGGGGGGAGTTGGGGGGGTGATGAGGGGAGTGAGGCGGGGAGTCGATGGGTAATGGGGGTGAATCAAGAGGGGGTAATGAGGGGATTGAGGGGTGAATCGAGGGGATTGAGGGGTGAATCGAGGGGAGTGAGGAGGGAGTCGGGGGAAATGTGGGATGAGTCGGGGGAAATGAGGAGGGAATCATGGGGTAATGAGGGGAGTGAGGAGGGAGTCGGGGGGGTAATGAGGGGAGTGATAGGTGAATCGAGGGGTGTGAGGAGGGAGTGGGGGGTAATGAGGAGGGAGTCGAGGGGTAATGAGGGGTGAATCAGGATGGCAGTGGTGTAAGTGAGCAGTTGAATGAATGGTAACTGTGCTGTTTGTGTGTGTTTCACTGTGTTTGCACAGCTGGCGAACAGCTGGGAGTCGGCCCCGGTGCACATGGCACGTCTGGACCTGCGCTCACTGTTGCAGGATGCTGCCATTGAGGAGGTGTGTTGTGTACACTGCACTGTCACTCTGATTTATTTACATTATGGGGGTGGTGGTGATCTCTCATTGTGTGTGTCTCAGGTGGAGATGGAGGACTTTAACCCATCTGAGATGGATGCTGCAGCTGAGGAGAAGAAGGAGGAAGAGGATGAGGCAGATCTGGTAGGACTTTAATATTTTTGCAAGTTATCTCTATAAACACTGTGTACGTTCTCTGTCCATTCTCCGTAAGCTGCTGATTTAGGGTTTTTACTTTTTCATGTCCTAAAGTGTTGTCTGGATGCTGCTTATGTTGTTTATAAAGAATATTGTTAATTAAACAATGTAGTAGAGTTCATATAAAAAATTCATAATGCACTATTTTTAAATAATTTGTTAAAGTTCGCAAATTAAATACTTTGTTCTGGTTGTCCTTGTTTTTATGAATTAATTGTGTGCGATGTTTTGACCTTAATGAGTGACTTACTGCTAATAAGTGCTTAAAAAATGTGTGTGTATATATGTATGTATGTATGTATGTGTGTGTGTGTGTATGTATATGTGTATATGTGTGTGTGTGTGTGTGTGTGTATGTATGTGTATATATATATATATATATATATATATATATATATATATATATATATATACACACACACACACACACACACACACATATATATATATATATATATAAAAATCAAGCACAATATTTTTAAGACCATAATAATTTACTGCTTAGACTGGAACATGTCTGAGGACCTTCATCAGAATCTTAAAAACACGTCCAATTTGTGTTTAAAATAAACATTCATGCATACCTTTAAACACTACTCTATATTAAATGATTTAATATATAGTGTATAGTCAGGCATTATGTCTTTATACACACTGGTGTTTTTCACTACTTATAAAGCCCAGATACATCCTAATGAGCTTTTATAAACACACACATACACACACACACACACACACACACACACATTTTTAAATACAGTTAATAATAAATTAAACACTGTACCTGGAGAAACACAGATAATACATTCCTTGTGGCTTTTTGTTTGTAGAAAATGTGTGTAGATATTATTGAGTTATATTATGTGTGTAATATTTATCAAAAATTGAGTAACACTAAACGTACAATACAGATAATAAAAATTAATATGATAGTAAAACTAGTAATGTCTGCAGTATGACTAGTAATGTTAGTAGTAAAGATAATATTTACCATAAAACTAGCAAGGTCTGCAGCAAAGCTAGTAATGTAAATGTTGTAAAGTCTGCAGTAAAGATATTAATGTTTAATGTAAACCTGGTAACATCTGCAGTAAAGCTGCTGATGTTTAATGCAAACCTGGTAACGTCTGCAGTAGAGCTGGTAACGTCTGCAGTAGACGTGGTAACGTCTGCAGTAGAGGTGGTAACGCTTGCTGTAAAGCTGGTAACGTCTGCATAAAGATAGTAATGTTTAACGTAAATATGGTAACGTCTGCAGTAGAGCTGGTAACGTCTGCAGTAAAGGTAGTAATGTTTAATTTAAATATGGTAACGTCTGCAGTAGAGCTGGTAGTACCTGCAATGAAGTTACTGATGTCTACTTTAAAGTTAGTACAGTAAAGATAACATCTATACTAAAATTAATACTGTCTGTAGTAAACATAATGCCTATAGTAAATGTTGTGTACAGTGAGGCTGTCTATGGTGTATATGTTGTGTATATCTAAGCAACTAATGTCACACCACAGTTTTATGTGCTAATAGCAATGTGTGGGGGTGGGGGGGGGGTAACTAGTGTCACTGTATATTGTGTCTATGATAAACATGTGTTGGTATTAACTTTACGTATTTTGGTCCCTCTCTCTCTCTTTGTGTCGAGCTACACATGATACTCCTGAGATGCCAGTGATCCTAACTCCTTCTGCTCTCCAGACCTGCCTGATCCATTCTGCTGCCCTACTTCTGGTTGGAGTTCTCATCAATTGGAAGTCACATGCTGCTGCTGAGGATGTCCCACATGGTGCAGACTAAAGATCATTGAGATTACTGAGGATGGTTCCACTTAAAAACCATAAAGATGCTTTGTGTATATCTAAGCAAGTAATGTTACACCACAGTTTTATGTGCTAATAGCAATGTGTCAGTTCAATACCTTTTTATTTGTATAACGTGTTTAACAGTGGACATTGTTCCAAAGCAGCTTTACAGAAATATATAAATTTAGGATATAGATTTTAAACATATGAGTTTTTCCCTAATGAGCAGCCAGCGGTGATGGTGGTGAGGAAAAACTCCCTGAGACGATATGAGGAAGAAACCTTGAGAGGAACCAGACTCAAAAGGGAACCCGTCCTCATCTGGGTGACACTGGATGGTGCGATTATAAAGAAATACACCCCTTCTATAATATGTGCTAATACTACATGCTCAAATAGTACAGTTTTTACATGAAGTCTGTTTTGTTGAACTTCTCCACTGTTCACTGATGTAGAATTGAGTGTAAAACTGTTTGTGGTATTTGTAGTCCTAAAGCTTTTATAGCAAATGTTCATGTGAATTGAGGTCCAAAGCATCTTTATGGGTTTTAAGTGGTACCATCCTCAGTAATCTCAGTGATCTTTAGTCTGCACCATGTGGGACATCCTCAGCAGCAGCATGTGTCATCCAGTTGATGAGAACTCCAACCAGAAGTAGGGCAGCAGGATGGATCAGGCAGTTCTGGAGAGCAGAAGGAGTTAGGATCACTGGCATCTCAGGAGTATCATGTGTAGCTCGACAGAAAGAGAGAGAGGGACAAGGAGGGGGAGAGAGAGAGTGATTTAATAGGTATTCTTATTTGCCCCATAATCGTTAAGGACAGTGTACAAATATGTTTTCAGCCTGGACTTAAAGACTGAGACTGTGTCTGTGTCCCGAACACTAATTGGAAGGCTGTTCCATAACTGTGGGGCTCTAGAAGAGAAAGCTCTTCCCCCTGCTGTAGCCTTCGCTATTCCAGGTACCAAGAAATAGCCTTTTGATCCAAGTAGGCGAGGCGGATCATAAAAGACCAAAAGTTCACTCAGGTACTGTGGCGTGAGACTATTTAGTGCTTTATAGGTCAATAGTAGTATTTTATAATCAAAATTTTACTGGGAGCCAATGCAGTGTGGATAAGATCGGGATGATGTGGTTGTATCTTCTGGTTCTATTTCTGCATCATGTAGTGACGAAATATTTCTTATCTTAGAAATATTTCTACACGTTGTCCTAGTGCAAGTACTTCTGTCTTATCAGCATTAAGTAAGAGGAAGTTAATAAGCATCCAACGTCTAATGTCTTTTACACATTCCTCAACTTTATTAAGCTGCTGTCTGTCCTCTGGCTTCGCTGAAACATACAGCTGTGTATCATCAGCATAACAGTGGAAGATAATTCCATGTTTACGAATAATTTGACCTAGAGGTAGCATATATAAAGTAAAAAGCAGTGGGCCTAAAACAGAAACTTGTGGAACTCCAAATTTAACCTCTGTATGCTTAGAGAAGTCTCCATTTACATCTACGAACTGATAACGATTGGTCTAATAAGACCTGAGTGAGGAGAGGACTGTTCCCTTAATGCCAACAACATTTTCTAATCTATCAAGGAGAATAGTATGATCTATAGTATCAAAAGTTGCACTAAGGTCACAAGCAAGGAGTAGGGATGTCATGATACCAAAAATCTAATAGTCAGTACCGATGCCACCAAAAGTACACGATACTCGAAAGCAAAGTCGATACCAAAGTGTGGTTTAAAAATAAAATTTAAAAAATAAAATGAAAAACTCTCCTGGAGGACATCCTCCTCTTGCTGATACTAGCAAAAAGAGAGAGGTGGGATAATTTTAGTTATCAAACAGTGTCTGACAATGACTAATAAAACAGTGGAGGTAGGCACGCACACATACACACACCTTATTCTCTGAATGCAAGCATTAGTTTCAATTCACTGATATGGTGGCAGACCAGAAAGATTTATAACAAGCATTAACATGTCAATCATTATTAGTGACATTAGGCTACATTTATCTGACAGGACACGGGCTGAATGGCGATGCATGGTGGCCCATTAGGAGGTAGTTTACAACACTGCAATGCATTAGCATTGTTAACAAATAACTGGCTATCCCTAACATTACATGGAGCATAAAATTAGCTGGTTTCACGGCCACAATGCCAGCTGCCTCAAACAAATATAATATAGGACCGTCTTTCAGTTGCTTCACCAAATTCCAGGTGTTTCCTCGCTTTGTTTGAAATGAACGATAGTGTCGGTTGCACACTGGCTTCACAGCATCAATTATATGTTAGTTGTCATCTGCCTCGAATGCGAAGTGTTTCCATATTTGACTCTTACCACCTTTCCTCTCAACAAGTCGGGGCGGAGCTAAACTTGTCGCCATCTTCTGTAGTTTTTCCTGTGTGCTTGTAGGAGTTGTTCTTCTTCTTTACCACTTGTGGACCGACTGAAACACTTGCACGTATTTACTGCCCCATCAGTTCCGGAAGAATTGTAACCTATGTACCTTCATTACTACCGGTACCCACGCTACTGCAGAAAAACAAGTACTGTCACGTTTTAAGAATATTGGTACCGACTTGGTACTGAAGTATCAGTTCTCGTGACATCCCTAACAGCGAGACACAACCCTGATCAGAGGTCAGTAGTAGGTCATTTACCACTTTAACCAGTGCTGTCTCTGTTCTATGATGAGGTCTAAATCCTGACCGATACATTTAATGAATGTTGTTCCCATGTAAGTATGAGCATATCTGCTATGTACAACCTTTTCTAATATCTTGGAGATAAAGGGGAGATTTGATATTGGTCTATAGCTGGACAGTTCATGGGGGTCAAGGTCAGGTTTTTTATTCAGGGGGGTTAATAACGGCTAGTTTAAATGATTCAGGTACATAGCCAGTCCTAAGGGAAGAATTGATTTAGTCAAAAAAAAAAAAGAAAGGAAAGTGAAACTACAACAAATGAGAATAAAAGTGCAAAATTATTGATGTAAAAGAAAGGAACAGTATTGTTTAAATGCAGATGATTCGAAAACAGGGACTGCATTACCTGTTTTTGTGTGTGTGTGTGTGGGGGGGGGGGTAAATACTGTCACTGCATATTGTCTATGATGAAAAGCTTATGTTGATATTAACTTGACATATTTTGGTATTAACGCCTAGTATAACGCTAGCAATGGCGAAAGTGAAGGAAGTAATGTCTACAGTACAGCTAGTAATGTCTGGATTAGCTCTACTATAGACATTACTATATTTAATGTAGACATTGCTAAAGTCACGAATGTCTTTCATAAAACTAGTAATGTCTACAGTAAAGTTATTAACGTCTGCAGTAAATCTAGTTATATCTGAATTAAATCTAGCCATTTCTACAGTAAATCTACAGCAAAGCTAGTAATGTCTGCAGTGGTCTGATGTAATGTCTTGAGCAAGGCCCTTAATCTGCAACTGCTCAGTTGTTTAAATAACATAAATGTAAAGTTAGTAATGTCTGCAGTAATGATGTCTAATGTGAAGGTCATAAAGCCTACATTAAAGCCACATATGACTACAGTAAAGTTAATGACTTGTCAGTAAGGCTATTACATCTACAGTCTTTACATAATGTAAAGTTAAATGTTAATGTATAAATGTAAAGTAAAGCTAGTAATGTCACTAACATTTTCAGCATTTTTATGTGGTTATAACAGCAAAACAGAAGTGTGTGTGTGTGTGTGTGTGTGTGTGTGTGTGAGAGAGAGAGTTTGTGGTAAATACGTCACTGAATATCGTCTCTATGATGAACAGCATGTGCCGATATTAACTTTACATATCGGTGATAATTGTGTAACCGTGTTGTTACAACAGCCGTTCTCAGCAGAAGTGTCATGGAACCTTTGGCCTCATCTTGTTGCCTGTATTTTGTGGTTATTGGGCCTGATGTCATTGCCATATTCATCATGTCTCAGTTGCTTGGTGCTAAAATATCTAAATAATTAAACCTAGTTCTGCTTTATAATGAATATTGCAATGATATATGGTTTATCTGGTTATCTGCACGTACTGTACAGCTTTTAGTGCTGTGCGTTGATAAAAACTGAAAGCTGCAGCACTGACTGTGTGCTGAACTCATTTTATTTCCTCATTACTGTCTCGCATGTTCTCTGAGTACATACACACCATGTTCAACATGATCACAGATAATCTTGTGGCTAACGATTATTTCTTGTAAAACAATCATTTTCATCTTGTGCTCCTCTTCATGCAAAGAGCCATCATCCCTCGCTCCATCTCTCTCGCTGTCTCTCTCTCTCTATCTCTCTCTCTCTCTATCTCTCTCCCTCTCACCCCCTCTTGCCCCTCTCTCCCATGGCTGATCATTAACGGTTGGAGTGTCTTTCTGTAATGTAGGGATACCTTCCCAAAAGCAAATGGGAGATGGACACATCCGAGGCCAAACTGGGTGCGTATTCTGTTTATGTAAAATAAATACTGCTTTCTTATTTATGAATGTTTTAATGTTTTTTGACTAGGCTTGGGTGATGCTGCAAAAAAATTCTCAATACAGTTTTCCATCTTTTATTATAGTTTGCAGTAGCGCACACAATTTACTGTAAATGTTCAGAGAAATGAGCTTCTTGTGGAGTCGCTCAGTGTTTATAGATCCTACAGTCAATTCATCGCGATCTCGATGCCACTGTGTTTCATCACCCAGCCCTGTCTCTGAATATCAATGTGACGTTACCGTGACATCGTTTTCAATGTCTTAAAATTGAGTGATTTATACAAGTAGCTGTTGCAATGACGATGACCTCGGTGACCCTTTCCTTCGTACAGATAAGCTGGATGGTTTAGCTGGAGGAGGTAAGCGGAAGCGAGACGTCTCGGCTATGGAAGACTTCTTACAGCTGCCTGATGATTACGCCAGCCGCATGTCCCAACCGGGGAAAAAAAGGGTGAATATAATGCAGGATGTCTGGCCTAACTTTTATTTTACACCTAGTCACAGTTTTATTGTTCTGGACTTGTAATGATCACCATTGACGCATGATTGGGGGGTGTGTGTGTGTGTGTGTGTGGTAGGTGCGCTGGGCCGATCTGGAGGAGCAGAAGGACGCTGATCGGAAGCGAGCGATCGGGTTTGTAGTGGGACAGACGGACTGGGAGAAGATCACTGATGAGAGCGGACAGTTAGCTCAGCGTGCGCTCAATCGCACTAAATACTTTTAGAGCCGTTTGTACTCGTCCTCTGTACACACAACACACGGTAAATACATGTATGAACATGTCACCATTACTTTCCTTTAGACAAAGTTCTGCTGTCTGCATCATCAGGGCTGGGACGATATATCTGTGTGACCCAACAGGCTGAAATAGTTATTATTACTGCTTACTACAGTTGTGTAGATGATCAGATACAACAGCCAGACACACTGGGTCAGTGTAAGGACATTATGTCAGTATGAAAATCTGTTATTATTCTGTACCAGTGTAATATAAAATCAGTGGTGTAAATGTGTTGCTAATTTGCATTTATATTTATTCATTTAGCAGACGCATTTATCCAAAGCGGCTTACAAATGAGGAAATACAAGCAAACCATACAAGATCTTTGAATTTGCATATGGTTTGCATTGTGCTGTTTGATGTTACATTGGTGCTAAATATCTGCATAAATATGACCCAGAACATCAGATTTTCACACAAGTCCTAAAAGTAGATAAAGAAAACCCAATTAAACAAATGAGACAAAAATATTATACTTGGTCATTTATTTATTGAGGAAAATGATTCAGTATTACATATCTGTGAGGGGTAAAAGTATGTGCACCTTTGCTTTCAGTATGTGGTGTGACCCCCTTGTGCAGTAATAACTGCAGATAAACGTTTGGGATAACTGTTGATCAGTCCTGCACATCGGCTTGGAGGAATTCTTGTCCCGTTCCTCAGTACAGAACAGCTTCAACTCTGGGATGTTGGTGTGTTTCCTCACATGAACTGCTTGCTTCATGTTCTTCCAAAACATTTCTATTGGATTAAGGTCAGGACTTTGACTTGGACATTCCAAAACATTACCTTTATTCTTCTTTAACCGTTCTTTGGTAGAACGACTCGTGTGTTTAGGATCGTTGTCTTGATGCATGACCCACTTTCTCTTCAGATTCAGTTCATGGACAGATGTCCTGATATTTTCCTTTGAGTTCACTGGTATAATTCAGAATTCATTGTTCCTCAATGATGGTGAGTCGTCCTGGTCCAGATGCAGCAAAACAGTCCCAAACCATGTTACTACCACCACCATGTTTCACAGATGGGATAAGGTTCTTATGCTGGAATGCAGTGTTTTCCTTTCTCCAAACATAACACTTCTCATTTAAACCAGAAATGTTCTATTTAGGTCTCATCCATCCACAAAACATTTTACCATTAGACTTCTGGCTCGTCCACATGATCTTTATCAAGCTGCAGAAGAGCAGCAATGTTCTTTTTGGAAAGCAGTGACTTTCTCCTTGCAATCCTGACATGCACACCATTGTTGTTCAGTGTTCTCCTGATGGTGGACTCATTAACATTAGCCAATGTGAGAGAGGACTTTAGTTGGTTAGAAGTTACTCTGGGTTCCTCTGTGACCTCGTGGACTATTGCACGTCTTTCTCTTGGAGTGATCTTTGTTGGTCTCCACTCCTGGGGAGGGTAACAATGGTGTTCATTTTCCTCCATTTGTACACAATCTGTCCAACTGTGAATTGGTGGAGTCCAAACTCTTTAGATATGGTTTTCTGACTTTTTCTAGCCTGATGAGCTTCAACAACTCTCTTTCTGAGCTCCTCAGAAATCTCTTTTGTTCGTGTCATGATACACTTCCACAAACACTTGTACTGAAGATCAGACTCTTCTAGATTTGACTCTGATAGATCCCTGTTCTTTAAATAAAACAGGACACTCACTCACTCATACCTGGTCATCATCCCATTGACTGAAAACACCTGCCTCTAATTTCACCTTCAAATGAACTGAAAATCCTAGAAGTTCACATACTTTTATCCCTCACAGATATGTAATAATGGATCATTTTCCTCAATAAATAAGTAAACAAGTATAGTATTTTTCTTATTTTTTTTTGGCTTCTCTTTATCTGCTTTTAAGACTTGTGAGAAAATCGGATGATGTTTTATATCATATTTATACAGAAATATAGAACATTCTAAAGGGTTCACAAACTTTCAAGCACTGCTGTAATAGATCAGATATTAAATAACTATAATCTCTATCACAGTGTGTGACAGTAATTGGTTACACAATACACCATGATGTTTAACACATGCAGGATTATTAAAGCTCTGATCAACACTAGATTTCAGTTTGTTTGAGTTTGGTTTTGTGTTTATAGTCTATTCATTTGTAGGGTTTACCAAGATAGATGAATGACCCTTAACACCAATACTCGCACAACATGATGTATTAGATGTATGATTGTGTCTAGACAAGTAAATAGACAGATGAATAAATAGATGGATGAATAAATAGACAGATATACAGATGGTGGTGAAAGTTGCTAATGGATTGATGTTTGTAGACAGCCAATTTCTCAATATGTTTCTTTACTTTGGAAGTCGGAGGAGTTACAGGTGCCAGGGGAGTTGGAATTAACGGGAGTTGGGGTGTTACAGGAATTATGAGTGTGACTGCAGTTATAGGAGTTGTGGGATACTGAAGTATTACAGGTGTTTACTGGAGGTTTATTCTGTTTACAGAATTTACTGGAGGTAGGGGGGAGTTGCTGGAGGTAGGGTGGAGTTGCTGGAGGTAGAAGGAGGTTAGGGGAGTTACTGGAAATTGGGGGAGTTGCTGGAGCTAGGGGTAGTTGCTGAAGGTAGGGGGAGTTGCTGGAGGTAGGAGGAGGTAAGGGGAGTTGCTGGAGGTAAGGGGAGTTGCTGGAGGTAGGAGGAGGTAAGGGGAGGTGATGGAGGTAGGGGAGTTGTTGGAGGTAGGGAGCGTTAGGGGAGTTTCTGGAGGTAGGGAGAGTTACGGGAGTTGCTGGAGGTAGGAGGAGGTAAGGGGAGTTATGGGGAGTTGCTGGAGGTAGCGGGAGGTAAGGGAGTTGCGGGAGGTAGGGGAGTTGCTGGAGGTAGGGGAGTTGCTGGAGGTAGTGGGAGTTAGGGGAGTTGCTGGAGTTAGGGGAGTTGCTGGAGGTAGGGGGAGTTAGGGGAGTTGCTGGAGGTAGCGGGAGGTAGGGGAGTTGCTGGAGTTAGGGGAGTTGCTGGAGGTAGGGGGAGTTAGGGGAGTTGCTGGAGATAGGGGGAGTTGCTGGAGGTAGGAGGAGGTAAGGGGAGTTGCTGGAGGTAGCGGGAGGTAGGGGAGTTGCGGGAGGTAGGGGAGTTGCTGGAGGTAGTGGGAGGTAGGGGAGTTGCTGGAGTTAGGGGAGTTGCTGGAGGTAGGGGGAGTTAGGGGAGTTGCTGGAGGTAGCGGGAGGTAGGGGAGTTGCTGGAGTTAGGGGAGTTGCTGGAGGTAGGGGGAGTTAGGGGAGTTGCTGGAGGTTGCTGGAGGTAGGGGGAGTTGCTGGAGGTAGGAGGAGGTAAGGGGAGTTGCTGGAGGTAGGGGAGTTTCTGGAGGTAGGGAGAGTTAGGGGAGTTGCTGGAGGTAGGGGGAGTTAGGCGAGTTTCTGAAGGTAGGAGAAGGTAAGGGAAGTTGCTGGAGGTTGGGGAGTTGCTGGAGGTAGGGGGAGTTAGGGGAGTTGCTGGAGGTAGGGAGAGTTGCTGGAGGTAGGAGGAGGTAAGGGGAGTTGCTGGAGGTAGGGGAGTTTCTGGAGGTAGGGAGAGTTAGGGGAGTTGCTGGAGGTAGCGGGAGTTAGGGGAGTTGCTGGAGTTAGGGGAGTTGCTGGAGGTTGCTGGAGGTAGGGGAGTTGCTGGAGGTAGTGGGAGGTAGGGGAGTTGCTGGAGGTAGGGGGAGTTAGGGGAGTTGCTGGAGGTAGCGGGAGGTAGGGGGAGTTGCTGGAGGTAGGGGGAGTTGCTGGAGGTAGGAGGAGGTAAGGGGAGTTGCTGGAGGTAGGGAGAGTTAGGGGAGTTGCTGGAGGTAGGGGGAGTTAGGCGAGTTTCTGAAGGTAGGAGAAGGTAAGGGAGGTAGGGGAGTTTCTGGAGGTAGGGAGAGTTAGGGGAGTTGCTGGAGGTAGCGGGAGGTAGGGGAGTTGCTGGAGTTAGGGGAGTTGCTGGAGGTAGGGGGAGTTAGGGGAGTTGCTGGAGGTTGCTGGAGGTAGGGGGAGTTGCTGGAGGTAGGAGGAGGTAAGGGGAGTTGCTGGAGGTAGGGGGAGTTAGGCGAGTTTCTGAAGGTAGGAGAAGGTAAGGGAAGTTGCTGGAGGTTGGGGAGTTGCTGGAGGTAGGGGGAGTTGCTGGAGGTAGGGGGAGTTGCTGAAGGTCGGGGGAGGTAAGGGGAGTTGCTGGAGGTAGGGGAGTTGCTGGAGGTAGGGGAGTTGCTGGAGGTTGGGGGAGTTGCTGGAGGTTGGGGGAGTTGCTGGAGGTTGGGGAGTTGCTGAAGGTCGGGGGAGGTAAGGGGAGTTGCTGGAGGTAGGGGGAGTTGCTGGAGGTAGGGGAGTTGCTGGAGGTTGGGGGAGTTGCTGGAGGTAGGGGGAGTTAGGGGAGTTGCTGGAGGTTGCTGGAGGTAGGGGGAGTTGCTGGAGGTAGGGGGAGTTGCTGGAGGTAGGAGGAGGTAAGGGGAGTTGCTGGAGGTAGGGAGAGTTAGGGGAGTTGCTGGAGGTAGCGGGAGGTAGGGGAGTTGCTGGAGTTAGGGGAGTTGCTGGAGTTAGGGGAGTTGCTGGAGGTAGGGGGAGTTAGGGGAGTTGCTGGAGGTAGGGGGAGTTGCTGGAGGTAGGGAGAGTTAGGGGAGTTGCTGGAGGTAGGGGGAGTTAGGCGAGTTTCTGAAGGTAGGAGAAGGTAAGGGAGGTAGGGGAGTTTCTGGAGGTAGGGAGAGTTAGGGGAGTTGCTGGAGGTAGCGGGAGGTAGGGGAGTTGCTGGAGTTAGGGGAGTTGCTGGAGGTAGGGGGAGTTAGGGGAGTTGCTGGAGGTTGCTGGAGGTAGGGGGAGTTGCTGGAGGTAGGAGGAGGTAAGGGGAGTTGCTGGAGTTAGGGGAGTTGCTGGAGGTAGGGGGAGTTAGGGGAGTTGCTGGAGGTTGCTGGAGGTAGGGGGAGTTGCTGGAGGTAGGAGGAGGTAAGGGGAGTTGCTGGAGGTAGGGGAGTTTCTGGAGGTAGGGAGAGTTAGGGGAGTTGCTGGAGGTAGGGGGAGTTAGGCGAGTTTCTGAAGGTAGGAGAAGGTAAGGGAAGTTGCTGGAGGTTGGGGAGTTGCTGGAGGTCGGGGGAGGTTGGGGAGTTGCTGAATGTCGGGGGAGGTAAGGGGAGTTGCTGGAGGTAGGGGGAGTTGCTGGAGGTAGGGGGAGTTGCTGGAGGTAGGGGGAGTTGCTGGAGGTTGGGGGAGTTGCTGGAGGTTGGGGGAGTTGCTGGAGGTTGGGGAGTTATAAGTATTATGTGAGTTACAGTGTTACGGTTGTTCAAGGTATTAAAGGTGTTAATCTTATTTTGTGTGTGTGTGTGTGTATTTTAGGTTCTTCTCTGTGGCGGTCGTGATGGGGAGGAGCTCCATGCTGTGATTATCTGTTATGCAGATTAGGCCACGCCCATCTCTGACAGTCCTCTACAGTATCTTAAATGTTTTCTTAGCCTGAATGTTTATTTTTTTTTTAGTTTTTTATGTGTTAATCAGGTGATGTCCTGCAGTTATTGATGTTTATTTGATGCGAGGTGTTAGCCTGTGTTTTTGTTTTTTAATCTATATTCTCCATATGTTCCTCTCAGACTGTACTCTCTCATACACACACCAATAAACAGCACAGTAAACAGTGTGACACACACTAGGCTCTGAGCTGGTTATTCCCTCACCCTGAGTTTCAGCTATCTGCACCTGCAGTGTGGAGGATGTACAGGTAAGATCATACCACGCTAATAATTTCTTCCTGAAATGACCTGGTGACTGGTCCTGGTGAATATTGTGTTTAAAAAAATAAAATCAAATTCCAGAGTTTTAATAAAATCCAGTAAAGACTGTAAGAAAAACAAGTGAAGGAGTTAAACAGCAGACAGGTGAGTGGGTGAGTGAAGGTGATCATGTACTACAGAGACAAACACTAAAATAATCAGGTGAAGAACCACCAAAGAACGTGCTGTTGTAAATAGAAAGTCTGTGTTTCTCAGGGTGCAGAGTGTTTTTGTGGGAGTGAGAGAGTACCAGATTCAAACTGAAAGTAAATAAAGGACGGTAATGGAGGTGAAGGAGTGATGGATGCGGCAGAGAGAAGAGAAGTCTCTAGTGGTGGTGTGTTTTATACAGACCTGCCAGCTTTTACACATTTTCATACAGGAGCTCAGCATTTTAACCTCGGAGTGTGCTGCTATGAGTTACAACAGTACAGCAACACTGTTTTCCCCAGCAGAGGAGCCAATGGACATTTCAGTCTGGAATAATTGACTGTTTGTTGGTGTTTTGATATTAACTGACCCCCTGGAAGCCCCGCCCCCTTTCCTTCATCTCACGTTAGTAATGTTTCGGCCGGTGCTCTGATCTCGACTCTGTTTTCTCACTTGAAAGAGGGGTGGAGACGGCGTCCTCGCTTCCTGGAGAATGTGTTACACACACACACACACACACACACACACACACACGTGTGTATACGTGGGTGTGTGTGTGTGTATATCGGGTATATCGCTTTATTACTGAAGCGCTGAATATTTTCAGCTGAAAATGGTCAAAAACTGCAATTTTTCAGCTGAAAGAGGAAAAAATAGCTGAGCTTTTGGACAGGAAAGAGATTACATAGGCCTGCAGTGACGTGTCCAATCTAACACTTAATCTAATGATAAAAAGGCGTCGGTCAGCGCGGCAGCGTTCTAGCAGCAGATTGACGGCGAAAACCTCGGCCGTGTGGAAACATTTCACGGTTTCTCCGAGGGATGTTGGAAAAGAGACTGCTAAAAGGATTATATAGAAAATGTACTGTTAACACCTTAAGTACTAAATAATAAAACTGTTGATTTTCCTCAAATGTGTTCATGTTGCTGCTTCCACAACTGCTAGCAAACACACACAGTAACCAGGTAATGCTGACACATGTATGGTGTACTGTTTCAGTGCAGTGTGTTCATGTGAACATGAGTGTAATCAAGCTTCCTTTATCTCTAACACAGGACTACAGTACCCAACTGTTTCTCATCATAATAGACTCACTGTTAGGAAACCAGTGGAAAAATCCTCTAAACTGTGCTGATCTCACACGTCTAAGATCTTTTAACTCCACCATTATAGCTCAGGAGTGTTTAGTGTTACACACAGAGGTCGGGCGTGGCCGTGCACCTGAAATCACCTGCTTCATAACTTCACCTTCATTGATGATCAGGTGTAAAGCTGTGGTCACACCAACCCTGTGGATCTCACTCTACACTCATGTTACACAGTGTCCTCCATTAATATTGGCACCCTTGGTAAATATTTCACAGCAAAGCATGCTGTGAAAAATTCTTTGTTTAACCTTTTGGTTTTTTGTTCCAAAAAATTCTCTGCTCTCATGGATATCAAACAAATGCAAACACAACACAGGTTTATCAAAAAAAAAATCTTTGTTAAATATAGGTGCAAATTTGGCACCCTTTTAGTCAATACTGCTGCCTGCCTTTGCTAAGTTAACAGCTCTGAGTCTTCTCCTATAACGCTTGATGAGGTTGGAGAATACATGATAAGGGATCTGAGACCATTCCTCCATACAGAATCTCTCCAGATCCTTCACAATTTAAGGTTCAGATCCTTCACATTTCAAAGTTCACCGGTTAAAAAAACCCCACAGGTTTTCTATGGGTTTCAAGTCAGGGGACTGGGATGGCCGGGGCAGGACCTTGATTTTGTGGTCAGTAAACCATTTCTGTGGTAAATGGTCTGCACTTGTATAGCGCTTTTTGAACTTTAGCGGTTCTACAAAGCGCTTTACACTGGTTCTAATTCACCCATTCACTCACACACCAATGGTAGCAGAGCTGCCATGCAAGGCGCTAGCTTGCCATCGGGAGCAACTTGGGGTTCAGTGTTTTGCCCAAGGACACTTCGGCATGTGGAGTCACATGGGCCGGAAATTGAACTGCCAACCCTACGATTAAATATGGAGAATTAAATATGATTAGCGGACAACCCGCTCTACCACCTGAGCCACAGTTGCCCATTTGTGTTGATTTTTATGTATGTTTTGGATCATTGTCCTGCTGGAAGATCCAACCATGGCCCATTTGAAGCTTTCTGACAGAGGCAGTCAGGTTTTCATTTAATATCTGTTGATATTTGATATTCCATGATGCCTTGTGTCCTAATAAAATGTCCAGGTCCTCTAGCAGAAAAACAGCCCCAAAACATTAAAGATCCACCACCATATTTAACCGTGGGCATGAGGTACTTTTCCATACGGCTACCTCTCTGTGTGCGCCAAAACCACCTCTGGTGTTTATTACCAAAAAGCTCTATTTTGGTTTCATCTGACCATAGAACTCGATCCCATTTGAAGTTCCAGTAGTGTCTGGCAGACTGAAGACGCTCAAATTTGTTTTTGGATGAGAGTAGAGGCTTTTTTCTTGAAACCCTTCCAAACAGCTTGTGGTGATGTAGGTGACTTCAGATTGTAGTTTTGGAGACTTTCTGACCCCAAGACACAACTAACTTCTGCAGTTCTCCAGCTGTGATCCTTGGAGATGTTTTATCCACTCGAACCGTCCTCTTCACAGTGTGTTGAGACGATATAGACACACGTCCAATTCCAGGTTGATTCATAACATTTCCAGTCGACTGGAACTTCTTAATTATTGCCCTGATGGTGAAATGGGCATTTTCAATGCTTCTGCTATTTTCTTATAGACACTTCCCATTGTGTGAAGCTCAACAACCTTTCACTGCACTTCACAGCTTTATTCCTTGCTCGTACCCATTGTTATGAATGACTAAGGGAATTTGTCCTGTGTGTTACCTCATATTTATACCCCTGTGAAACAGGTAGTCATGGCCAAACAATTTCCTGTTCCTAGTCACCCAGGTGTACTAAAAAATATAAAATATCAATGGGAATATACTTCAAATATATTTTTCTCATATGAATTCATCGGGGTGCTAATAATTGTTGCATACCTATATTTAACAAATATATTTTTGGTGGATAAACTTCGTGTTTGCAATTGTTTGATATCCAGGAGAGGAGTATTTTTGTGAATGTTTAACAAAAGATCAAAAAGTTAAACAACAATAAATTTTTCACAGCCCCCTTTGCTCATATTTACCAAGGGTGCCAATATTAATGGAGAACACTGTATATCTGTGTCTGTGTATATTTGCAGTATATATGATTAAATATATATTAACTGACCCCTCGCACTCACCAGCAGCAGATTTGTCAGTACTCTGGAGAACTATAGCCCACACTGTTTCAGGTCAAATTTAATGCAGACCCATTACAGCATATACACTATACCCTGCTTTGTTATGGATGATGTCCGTGTGAGTGTAACAGCAGTGGTGGTGTTTAAATGTGTGTGTGTGTGTGTGTGTAAGAAACAACAAAGCAACCAGAGGACTTTTCATTTTCATCAAGAACAGGTGATTTAAATGCTGTGTCCCAAAGCGCATACCAGCATCCTACATGTTCTGCTGAAATAGTGAGGTGGGCATTGTACAATTTTGACACTATTTAGTGCAGAGGTATGTGGTTTGGGTCACAGCCGAAATATTCTCTAAATCAGTGGTCACCAACCCTGTTCCTGGAGATCTTCCTGAAGACTTTAGCTCCAACTATAATCTTGCCCACCTGCCTGTCTAATCATTGCCTAAAGAAGTTGTTGATCAGCTAAAACAGGTGTGTTAGATTTTGGTTGGAAATGAAACCTGGATCTAAACATCATCAGAAGTCCTAAAAGTAGATAAAGAGAACCTGATTAAACAAATGAGACAAAAATATTATACTTGGTCATTTATTTATTGAGGAAAATGATCCAATATTACATATCTGTGAGTGGTAAAAGTATGTGCACCTTTGCTTTCAGTATGTGGTGTGAGCTCCTTGTGCAGTAATAACTGCAGATAAACGTTTGGGGTAACTGTTGATTAGTCCTGCACATCGGCTTGGAGGAATTTTATCCCGTTCCTCAGTACAGAACAGCTTCAACTCTGGGATGTTGGTGGGTTTCCTCACATGAACTGCTCGCTTCAGGTCCTTCCACAACATTTCTATTGGATTAAGGTCAGGACTTTGACTTGGACATTCCAAAACATGAACTTTATTCTTCTTTAACCGTTCTTTGGTAGAACGACTCGTGTGTTTAGGATCGTTGTCTTGATGCATGAGCCATTTTCTCTTCAGATTCAGTTCATGGACAGATGTCCTGATATTTTCCTTTAGAGTTCACTGGTATCATTCAGATTTATTGTTCCATCAGTGATGGCGAGTCGTCCTGGTCCAAATGCAGCAAAACAGTCCCAAACCATGTTACTACCACCACCATGTTTCACAGATGGGATAAGGTTCTTATGCCGGAATGCAGTGTTTTCCTTTCTCCAAACATAACGCTTCTCATTTAAACCAAAATTAAATATTGGTCTCATCCGTCCACAAAACATTTTTTCGATAGCCTTCTGGCTCGTCCACATGATCTTTAACAAACTGCAGAAGGGCAGCAATGTTCTTTTTGGAAAACAGTGACTTTCTCCTTGCAGCACTGCCATGCACACCATTGTTGTTCAGTGTTCTTCTGATGGTGGACTCATGAACATTAACATTAGCCAATGTGCGAGAGGCCTTTAGATGCTTAGAAGTTACTCTGGGTTCCTCTGTGACCTCGTGGACTATTACACATCTTGCTCTTGGAGTGATCTTTGTTGGTCTCCACTCCTGGGGAGGGGAACAATGGTCCTGAATTTCCTCCATTTGTACACAATCCGTGGGTGTTTCTCATTTCTTATTTGTGCATTCTCATTTTCTTTCCTCGCCTCCTTTCTTTGCATCCTAGCTCCAGCAGTTAAGATGCGAGAGAAGGATGTGAGGAAAAGATGTGCGGATGAGATGTGAAGAGAGAGGAACCAAAGCAAGTCAAATGGAATATCTTCACTCTCTCAAGTGTCACTTCAAAGCGACGTCAATTAATGATGACTGTGCTCAGCTGGTTGACGTCACTGCACTTCAGCAATCTGCTGTTTTACTCATATTTTTGATGTGTTGGAGTTATGTTGTTGGAGTTTGGTTAATAACATTCTTAATAAAGATAAATGCACTGATAGTATGTGAAATGTCTGGGTTATTCCACAATGAATTAATAAACAATACATAATTTATCGCATCTTTTTGCAGCTTTGCATTTCCAAACATGCAAGAATGAATTAATTGCAACATTCACTGTAAGCATATTTATTATTATTATTATTATTATTATTATTATTATTATTATTTCATTATATTTCACGCAAAATTCCATTACATCATCAAAGGACATTTTGTTTGAGATTGTGGCAGATGTAAAGGAGGAGGGGAATTTATACATGCTTCAGGTTTTTCCACAAGAAAATCCTCACTCCTAGATCCTCCAGAAGCTTCCTCGTTCGTCTCCTCACGGTGCAATTAGAGAATTGGTATGTCCTTCAAGATGGTTGAGGTCAATCGATTTCCGAGTCACTAGCTGGAAGACGGAGGAGCGAGGAAACATCAATTTGAGTATTGAGAAGCACCCTGTCTGACTGTGGATTGGTGGAGTCCAAACTCTTTAGAGATGGTTCTTCAGCCTTTTCCAGCCTGATGAACAACGACACGTTTTCTGAGGTCTTCAGAAATCTCCTTTGTTTGTGCCACGATGCACTTCCACAAACGTCGTATGAAGATCAGACTCCAGTAGATCCGTGTTCTATAAATAAAACAGGACCCTCACTCACACCTGATCATCATCCCACTGACTGAAAACACCTGACTCTAATTTCACCTTCAGATTAACTGCTAATCCTAGACGTTCACATACTTTTACCCCTCACAGATATGTAATAATGGATCATTTTCCTCAATAAATAAATGAACAAGTATAATATTTTTCTTAAAACATTTGTTTTTTGGGTTCTCTTTATCTACTTTATCTCAATAAATAAATGAGCAAGTATAATCTTTTTGTCTTGTTTCTTTAATCGGGTTCTCTTTGTCTACTTTTAGGATTTGTGTGAAAATCTGATGATGTTTTAGGTCATATTTATGCAGAAATATAGAACATTCTTTCAAGCACCAGTGTAATTTACTGTGAGGGTTGTAAAGATGTGGCTATGTAATTGTATGATGTGATGAGCCTGTAAGCAGGTGTGAGTGTTCATAAGGAATATTTTAAGTGTGTGTGAGATCACACTAGATCAGTGGTTGTTCACCTTTTTGTGAGTGTTTCTGACTAATCAATCAGTGGGATGGTTGTGCTTGGATAGAGGACGTGAGGCGGTCCAGTCTTGGCTGAGGAAAAGACAGACTATCTTCAACCATGAGTCTGGTGCTACACTTGTTCTTCAGGTGCACTGGAAAGACAGACTCACAGAGATAGGTTGATGTGAATGGGAGAGGTTTTTTTTTTTTTTTAAACCCCATGCCATGTCACTCAGTTCTCGGTATTCAGCGTGCTTGCATATCCACAAATCCATCAGTGGCTTCTGTGAACCTCTGCGTACAATTGTTTAAAATAAAAGTTTTCTCACGACCCCCAGATTAAGAACCGCTGCACTAGATATTACTCACTGTTCATCTGTTCCACCACAGAGCTCACCAAAACTCACACTGCTGCTATATGTATTGAACCAATAAAATCACACAGTCCAGTCAAGTGGGTTTTTATTGTCATTCCTCTATGTGGTTTGTGTCCACTGGAATGAAATGTTTCTCCAGGACCATGGTGCAACACAGAACAGTACGCAGGACTACATGTGGACCGGCAGAATGGGCTGTTTTCACACTTCAAAGTTTTTGTATCCTTCGCAGGATAGTGTTACTTCAGTAACAACACCAGTAACATCCAAGTGGTAGTGTAAGAGCTTTTGCAGCGTCTTACCTCAGCTTACTTCAGTCTTACTGAGGTAAAAATCTTACCTCTGCTTTCACAGCTTTCCTGTGGATGAAGACCTGAAGAATTGACGGATCAGAGTGATTAGGAAGGATGAAAGCTTGTTGGTTATAATACAAAGGAAGTACAGGTGTGTGTAGTCAGTGTTCCACTGCTGGTGACCGTATCGAAGGGGCTCACGTTAAAGATAGGCGTTGTTCCCTCTTTCAGTGAAATTGTTTCAAGGTTCAGTTGCAAAAGTCCATCCACTGAAGCAGAAACACACCATGACCATACTGGTGTCTGAATCAGTTCTTCTACAAGAATTTATATCCATTATTCAGCTTGGAATCTTCCTCGAGTTCTCCAACAAATCTGGAAACGTCTCCAAAGTTTAGTCTGCCATAAAGTAGTGTTTCTGTGCTAAACATTTGGCTGTAAAGAAAAGATTACAGACAGGTGTGTGTGAGGGCCAGGTGTTCGGTATCATGATAAATTAAGTCACAGTACACTTAGTAAAAGGTATCGTCTGTACTGTCACACTGACCCTTCCTCACAGTCTGGAATATTTTAACTCAGTGTTCTAATACATTTTCACCTGTTGAGTTATGTTTGCAGAAAATATGCAGGTATCAGTTACTGTACTGGTACTGATATCAGTGTGTGTGTGTGTGTGTGAACAGTATTAAAACAAGGTAAATTTAAACTGAATACACAGCTGAGTCAAACTGTTTTTAATAATGATAATAAACAAAATTTCTTTGATGACTTTTGTTTAGACAGGTCTCAAGATGATGTGAGCCAAATTTGGTGAAGATTGGACAAAATTAGGTGGATTAGCAAAACTGGCAGTTAGATACAAGCATCTTTAGCATGTTGTTGTAAATTTTGGCCAGTAGGTGGCACTTTCATGGTCCTGAAATTGCCTACCAATTTTTGTGTAAGTGCACAAAGTCATTGCTGAGATACAGACTTCCTGTTTGGTGGCTTCGCTGTCAGGTTCATTGGCCCATTGCAGACAAACTGTTTGGAATATTAAAAATCTTTTTGTGACTTGTGAGGCTTACTCTGAAGATGACGTGCCATATTTGGTGATGTTTGGACAAAATTTGCAGGAGGAGTAGTGAAACAACAGTTTTTGACAAAATCCAAGATGGCAGAAAATCTAATTAGGCGGAAATTGACGTCATAGGGTGCGTTGAACTCGCCTGAACCCAGGAAATCCAGGGATGCCTTTACATTTTGGACACATGGTTCAAAAGTTATGACCATAAACATACTTCTAAATTAGGTCCAAATTTAGCCCAATGTGTTGGCAGCACTTGGCCCAAATTTGTTCAGAATGTTTCTTAGACCCTCCCCAGTCAGTGTGCCAAATTTCATAATTTTTTACCAGACAGTTCTATGGGTTGCTGTAGACACCCCAGCCAGACAAAGAGGAAGAGGAGGAAAACAGAATAATAATAATATGCTGCCTACACTCCTTCAGTGCTTGGCCCCCTAATAAATCACTGTGTAATAAATACAGCAGTGGAGACTGAAAACACAGTGACACACTGATACACTGTTTATGAGAGAGGTACCATGTACGAGAGGGGACTCGTACACCCAGGGGTACTACAAAAGGGTACTTAACTGAGAAGCAAAAAAAATCCAGAAAATATTTAATGTAAATTCTTTAATTTAAACTTCAATATACAGATAGCTGAAATTCTGATCTATCATCTCATGTTCTTTTCATCTCAAACCCCAGTGTCGTCAGTGTATTGAAGAAACAGAGGGGACTGCGTGTATGTGTGTGTGTGTGTGTGTTATTTTTGAATTAGCTTAACTATAATGTACACGTTAGCTTGTTTAGCAGTGGGCACAGCTCTCCACTGTGCTGTAAACACAGGGAGCATCAATAATTCCATTGTCATGGCAACAGAAATCCCTTAATGGAGTTGGATAGAAGCGACAAGAGACATGCTAACTGATATGCTAGCACAGAGATAATGCCAATAGTGCTAACTGAGCTTTACAATAGTATACTATTTAATTAACACGCACTAAATAAATAGTTGTAGGTGTGTGTGTGTGTGTGTGTATGTGTGTGCGTGTGTGTTAGACATTTCACATACAGGATAAATCTACATGTTTACTCTGTGCTTGTTCTCGCTGTCTCAGTCGCGGTCTCTGATTCTGATTGGCTGTTAAAGGAGTGCTCTAATTGGATCCTGTTTTTTTGTGTGTTTTTTGTATTTTTTTTTTCTGTTTCGCACTTCAGAACTCTGTTTTCAGAATTACTGGCACCCTGTAGAGGATCCCATCTTCCTTCGTGTTTCTCTGTTTTATCTATTCTGAACGTGGTCACATGTTTACTGTTTGCCTTGCCTGTTTAGACATGATGTGGGCATGGCCGATGTTTAACATTATTAGCTGATGTGCAAATAACTTTGACTTCCTGTTTTAGACCACCAGCATAAGGACAGCTGATCCCAGGTAAAGGGGCGGAGCCAGAATTTTCCTGTTTTACAGCTACACGGCAACTGTCCAGAACATCACACTTCCTGGTTTTACCTGACTCTTGCTAAGGGGCAGTTTGATCATCCAATCATTATGACATCAGAATTTTTCAGCATTTAACGTGAAATACTGCCTTTAATTACCCAACAGGCTAACAGTATAGCATTGATACTACTACTAAGTGATAAGTACTGCTAGAGAGGAGACTAGCATTAAGCTAAGCTAACATAAACCATAAACATGTTAAATGTTTTATTTCTATAGGGTTTTTAAGTGTTTAATGTGTGTGTGTGTGTGTGTGTGTGTGTGTGTGTGTGTGTGTTACTGTAATATCTGTTATGTTTGTGTTATGACTGTGTTTATTACGCAGTGTTTTAGCTCCTGTTCCTGTGCAGGTGTGTGAATAAACACAGGTAAGTCTTCATAATAATAACTAATAATAAACACCATCACTGGATCAAATGTAAAATGGCATTTATTAATTTAAAAGAATATTATATTTTGATGTTTTTTTATGAATGTAGTTGAAACATTGATGTAAAGGTGGAGTGTGTTACTGTAATCTGATTTAAACTCTCCATGCTTTCATTTTAATAAGTTTACATTCTGACAGTTATTTTAAAGAGTTTATATTTGCTGTATCATCCTTGAATTATTATTGTATCTGCGTATTTCTGTAATTCATTCATTATTTATTTACAGTGAGTAGTTTTAACACTGTACTGACCTCATCACTGTGTGGGGAAATAAAGATTATATAAATAAATAAATATAATATATACACAAATACTGCCACTGCTCTATTGTTTGACCTCAATAATATTTACACTCTCATCTCGAGTCTCACTCTCTCAGTCTCACTCTCAGTCTCACTCTCACTCACTCAGTCTCACTTCCTGTCTCACTCTCACTCACTCAGTCTCATTCTCTGTCACGCTCTCACCCACTCAGTCTCTCTCTCAGTCTCACTCTCACTCACTCTGTCTCACTTTATCAGTCCCACTCTGTCTCTGTCCATCAGTTTCATATTGAAATTAAAGCAAATGAACGCTATGTACACAAACTATAGTTTCTAAAAGCTTAAAAATCAAACAAAGACAGTACGATGTTTGCTTTATAGTCTTGTGCTATAATAATTATTTCTTTATTGTAGATTTGGTCATCACCTTTTACACCTTTTGTTTTATACAGTTTTCCTTTTTCCTAAAATATATTATTGAATCAAACAGTGAATCTAAATGACAGCTGTTATTTATTTATTTTTCAATTTATACAAACAGTAAATAATGCACACAGAATAGACAGTATTTAGACTGACACACACTCACCATCCACTTTATTAGGACCTGCACATTTTTGCAGTTATCTAATTAGCCATTCACGTGACAGCAGCACAATGCATAAACCCATGCAGATACAGGTCATGAGCTTCAGTTAATGTTCACATCAAACATCAGAATGAAGAAAAAGTCTGATCTATAACCGTGTCATGGATGTTGGTTCCAGACGGGTTAGTTTGAGTATTTCAGAAACTCCTGCTGGGATTTTCACACATAGTCTACAGTTTACACAGAATGGTACGAAAAGAAAAAAAACATCAAGTGAGCTGTGTTTCTGTGGGTGGAAACACCTTGTTGATGAGAGAAGTCACAGGAAGGATATAGTAACTCGTATAATCACTCTTTGCAACCGCGGTGAACAGTAAAGCATCTCAGCTTACACAAAACATCAAACCTTGAGGAGGATGAACAACAGAGGACCACATCAGGTTCCTCTCCTTTCAGCCAAGAACCGGAATCTGAGGCCATCCTGGCCGTGCACAGACATTTTGAGGGGCAGTGACCTGAACACCATTAACACCCTTCCGACCCCCCCCCCCCCCCCCCACACACACACACACACACACAAATAATGTCTTGAAACATCTTGATAACCTCATGGTTTATGATTGAGAGATCCAGGAGCAGAAGATCAGATTCCGATAGAGAAACCTGTTATGATCATGTTATAAATAGTTAGGCTTAATGTTCAGTTCAGTTAGTGTTGTTGTAATCACTTTTCCATTCAAACAATACCATGTTTATCTTTCTTCTGATCACACTCATGTCCCTTTACAGTCAGCCAGTATAACCGTCTCACCTGTACCTGGCTCCTGGTGCTCCGTGGGCTCTCTCTCACTCTCTCACCTGTCTCTGGTTCATCTACAATGGAAGTATTAGAAATTTTATTTCCCGTTATACAACTATACTATAGTTGTACAATACTATATCTGTATTATATTAAGATATAACTCATTTAGAATATTTATGGTATATTAGATTTTTTTATTCTGTATACTTGTATTAATATAGTTTTTATAAAATATTATGTTTGTTATAGATCACTACCAACTAAGACTAAATGATTATGATGGGAAATATTCTTTACATGAGTTAGTGTGATGAACTGTTTTTAATATTCTATATAAATATTTAGTTGCTGGAGCTTTGAATCCAGCTTTGTAATGTTGCTCTGGTCTCCAGTGAGGAGACAGAGAGAGAGACAGGGGGGGGGGGGCAGAGAGAGAGGAGACAGAGAGACAGAGGAGGCCAAGAGAGGAGGGGGGGGTGACAGAGAAAGAGACATAGGAGACAGACAGAGAGAGAGGGGGAGACAGAGAGAGGAGACACAGAGAGAGGGGGGGACAGAGAGAGGAGAGAGAGAGGGGAGACAGAGAGAGAGGGGGGGAGACAGAGAGAGGAACAGAGAGAGAGGAGACAGAGAGAGGAGGGGAGACAGAGAGAGAGGGGGAGACAGAGAGAGGAGGGGAGACAGAGAGAGGGGGAGACAGGGAGAGAGAGAGGGGGAGACAGAGAGGAGACACAGAGAGAGAGAATGGGGGACAGAGAGAGAGAGCGAGAGAGAGAGAGGAGACAGAGAGAGGGGGGAGACAGAGAGAGGGAGGAGACAGAGAAAGGAGAGAGAGAGGGGGGGCAGAGAGAGAGGAGACAGAGAGACAGAGGAGGCCAAGAGAGGAGGGGGGGGTGACAGAGAAAGAGACATAGGAGACAGACAGAGAGAGAGGGGGAGACAGAGAGAGGAGACAGAGAGAGAGGGGGGGACAGAGAGAGGAGAGAGGGAGGGGAGACAGAGAGAGAGGGGGGGAGACAGAGAGAGGAACAGAGAGAGAGGAGACAGAGAGAGGAGGGGAGACAGAGAGAGAGAGAGGGAGAGAGAGAGGGGGAGACAGAGAGAGGGGGGGACAAAGAGAGGAGACAGAGAGAGGAGAGAGAGAGGTTAGACAGAGAGAGAGAGGGGGGAGACAGAGGGGGGGACAGAGAGAGGAGAGAGGGAGGGGAGACAGAGAGAGAGAGGGGAGACAGAGAGGAACAGAGAGAGAGGAGACAGAGAGAGGAGGGGAGACAGAGAGAGGAGGAGACAGAGAGAGAGAGAGGGGGAGACAGAGAGAGGAGACACAGAGAGAGAGAATGGGGGACAGAGAGAGAGAGCGAGAGAGAGAGAGAGAGGAGACAGAGAGAGGGAGGAGACAGAGAAAGGAGAGAGAGAGAGAGAGAGGGGGGAGACAGAGAGAGGAGCCAGAAAGAGAGAGGGGGGAGACACAGAGAGACGGGGGGGGGCAGAAAGAGGGGGGAGACAGAGAGAGGAGCCAGAGAGCAGAGAGAGAGCGGGGGGGAGACAGAGAGAGGAGCCAGAGAGAGAGAGAGCAGGGGGAGACCAAGAGAGAGAGAGAGGGGGAGGGGGGAGACCGAGAGAGAGGAAACAGAGAGAGAGAGGGGGAGACAGAGAGAGAGAGCAGGGGGAGACAGAGAGAGGGGGGGGGGACCGAGAGAGAGAGAGAGAGAGAGAGAGGGGGGGGGAGGGAGGAGACCGAGAGAGAGGAGCCAGAGAGAGAGAGGGGGAGACAAAGAGAGAGGAAACAGAGAGAGGAAAGAGGGGAGGGAGACAGAGAGAGGGGGGAGACAGAGAGAGAGAGGGGGAGACAGAGAGAGGGGAGACAGAGAGAGGAAAGAGGGGAGGGAGACAGAGAGTGGGGGAGACAGAGAGAGGAAAGAGAGGAGGGAGACAGAGAGAGGAAAGAGAGGAGGGAGACAGAGAGAGGGGGGAGACAAGAGAGAAAGGAGACAGAGAGAGGAGAGATGGGGGGAGACAGAGAGAGGGGGGAGACAGAGAGGGGGGAGACCGAGAGAGGAAAGAGAGGAGGGAGACAGAGAGAGGGGGGAGACAAGAGAGAAAGGAAACAGAGAGAGGGGGAGACAGAGAGAGAGGAGACAGAGAGAGGAGAGATGGGGGGAGACAGAGAGGGGGGGAGACAGAGAGAGGAGACAGAGACAGAGGGGGGGGACAGAGAGAGAGGAGAGAGAGGAGAGAGAGGGGAGGCTGTGGAGCGAGTGGGAAATGGGAACCATCTTTAGAGTGGTTACAGAATGCTTTTAGCAGGGATGGGAAATCCTCTTCTCTCATACAGCCTGCACTGCTGTTCTTTCTGCCTCAGCCTCCTGTACACGTCCCTGTAGATTATCATGGGCACAGACTCACACAGGATGTTTTTTGTTTTTCGCACCATTCTGTGTAAACTCTAGAGACTGTTGCATGTGAAAATCCCAGGAGATCAGCAGTCACTGAAATACTCTGGTACCAACATCCCGCCCCGGTTAAACATCCCGGTTAAACAGCCCACCCCGGTTAAACAGTCCGCCCCGGTTGAACATCACGCCCCGATTAAACATCCCGCCCCGATTACACATCCCGTCCCCACCCCGCCTAAACATCCCGCCCCGGTTAAACATCCCGCCTAAACATCCCGCCCCGCCTAAACATTCTGCCCCGGTTAAAGATCCTGCTTAAAAACATCCCGCCCCAGTTGAACATCCCACCTCGGTTAAACATCCCGCCTAAACATCCCGCCCTGATTACACATCCCGTCCCCACCCCGCCTAAACATCCCGCCCTGATTAAACATCCCGTCCCGGTTAAACATCCCACCTAAACATCCCGCCTAAACATCCCACCCCGCCTAAACATCCCACCCTGCCTAAACATCCCGCCCCGGTTAAACATCCCGCCTAAACATCCCACCCTGCCTAAACATCCCGCCCCGGTTAAACATCCCGCCTAAACATCCCACCCTGCCTAAACATCCCGCCCCGGTTAAACATCCCACCTAAACATCCCGCCCTGCCTAAACATTCTGCCCCGGTTAAAGATCCCGCTTAAAAACATCCCGCCCCGGTTAAACATCCCGCCCTGGTTAAACATCTCGCCTAAACATCCCGCCCCGGTTAAAAATCCCGCCTAAACATCCTGCCCCAGTTAAGCATCACGCCTAAAAATCCCGCCTAAACATCTTGCCTAAACATCCCGCCCCGGTTAAACATCCCACCTAAACATCCCGCTTCAGTTAAACATCCCAACTAAACATCCCGCCTCGGTTAAACATCCCGCCTAAAAATCCCACCTAAACATCCTGCCCCGGTTAAACATCCCACCTAAACATCCTGCCTCAGTTAAACATCCCACCTAAACATCCCATTTAAACATCCTGCCCCGGTTAAACATCCCACCTCGGTTAAAGTCACTGTTCTGATTTTTGATGTGAACGTTAACTGAAGCTCTTGACCTGTATCTGCATGAGTTTATTTACTGTGCTACTGCCACACGTGATTGGCTGATTAGATAACTGCATGTGTGAGCATGTGTACAGGTGTTCCTAATAAAGTGGACGGTGAGTGTATTTTAGAGAAGTGATGAAACAGCGCACTCTGCAGGCAGTATGACGTCATTACAGGAGACATTTAAGGTGGAATGGAAATTAGAGAAATCAGAAGAGTGCAGATCAGATCATAAACACAATAAAACCGGCATAATGATTATTAATAACGTGTGTGTATGTGTGTGTGTGTGTGTGTGTGGGTGGGTGGGTGTGTGTGGGTGTGTGTGCGCGCGCGCGTTGTAGCTGTGTGTTGAGACGGCGCCCTTTACTGCAGGGTGGGACAGCGACACACACACACACACTCAGCACCGCGGCGCAACACATACCGGACACACACATCAATGCAGCGGTGTGTGTGTGAGAGAGAGAGACTGCGCGAGGATTTTAGGTAGGTCTCCGCGATTAATAGGCTATATCATTTTGTCATATTACGTGTGTGTGTGTGTGTGTGTGTGTGTGTGTTACACTGGAGCATCTTCATTCTTCATGTGAACCTGGTCATGATGCTGCGATCCGGGACGCGGTATCTATCAAAGGGATAAAAACCGGAAGTGACAGAGCTCGCGCATTAACGGACTAAACCCTTACTTGTAACGGTCAGAGACTGGTGTGTGTGTGTGTGTGATGGAGGTTGCGCGCGCGGTGTGTTTTATTCATATAAATCCGAGCATCTACCGGCCTTCATAATCATCATAATTCTGTGTGTGTGTGTGTGTGTGTGTGTGTGTGCTTGAGTAAGCGCTATAACACATAAATATGGTTATAAATAGAAGTTGTTTTTATAAACAATTAATACATAATTAGCGGCGCGTGCTTTGTCGTGAATGTGGAGAAAATCAATAAACAGTACCGTGACACCGATAAATCTGCGCGCGGTACACGGACATGCTGACGTCATTGAGGTGGCGTTAATATGTTTTAATGATGAGGAATAAAAGAGCTGAGTAACGGAATAGGATTTAAGACTGAGGCCTGGAACTGCGCGAACACACACACACACACACACACAGGTGCTTGAAAGTTTGTGAACCCTTTAGAAGTTTCTATATTTCTACATAACTATGATCTAAAACATCATCAGATTTTCACACAAGTCCTAAAAGTAGATAAAGAGAACCTGATTAAACAAATGAGACAAAAATATTATACTTGGTCATTTATTTATTGAGGAAAATGATCCAATATTACATATCTGTGAGGGGTAAAAGTATGTGCACCTTTGCTTTCAGTATGTGGTGTGAGCTCCTTGTGCAGTAATAACTACAGATAAACGTTTGGGGTAAGTGTTGATCAGTCCTGCACATTGGCTTGGAGGAATTTTATCCCGTTTCTCAGTACAGAACAGCTTCAACTCTGGGATGTTGGTGTGTTTCTTCACATGAACTGCTCGCTTCAGGTTCTTCCACAACATCTCTATTGGATTAAGGTCAGGACTTTGACTTGGACATTCCAAAACATTACCTTTATTCTTCTTTAACCGTTCTTTGGTAGAACGACTCGTGTGTTTAGGATCGTTGTCTTGCTGCATGACCCACTTTCTCTTCAGATTCAGATCATGGACAGATGTTCTGATATTTTCCTTTAGAGTTCACTGGTATCATTCAGGATTCATTGTTCCATCAGTGATGGCGAGTCATCCTGGACCAGATGCAGCAAAACAGGTCCAAACCATGACACTACCACCACCATGTTTCACAGATGGGATAAGGTTCTTATGCTGGAATGCAGTGTTTTCCTTTCTCCAAACATAACACTTCTCATTTTAACCAAAAAGTTCTGTTTTTTTCTTATCCATCCACAAAACATTTTTCCAAAAGCCTTCTGGCTTGTCCATGTGATCTTTAACAAACTGCAGAAGTGCAGCAGTATTCTTTTTGGAGAGCAGTGGCTTTCTCCTTGCAGCACTGCCATACACGCCATTGTTGTTCAGTGTTCTCCTGATGGTGGACTCATGAACATGAACATCAGCCAATGTGAGAGAGGACTTTAGTTGGTTAGAAGTTACCCTGGGTTCCTCTGTGACCTCGTGGACTATTACACGTCTTGCTATTGGAGTGATCTTTGTTGGTGTCCACTCCTGGGGAGGGGAACAATGTTGTTGAATTTCCTCCATTTCTACAGAATCTGTCTGACTGTGGATTGGTGCAGTCCAAACGCTTTAGAGATGGTTTTGTGAACTTTTCCAGCCTGATCAGCATCAACAAGTCTCTTTCTGAGGTCCTCAGAGATCTCTTTTGTACGTGTCATGATACACTTCCACAAACATGTAGTGAAGATCAGACTCTGCTAGATCTGACTCTGATAGATCCCTGTTCTGTAAATAAAACAGGGCGTCACTCACTCATACCTGATCATCATCCCACTGACTGAAAACACCTGCCTCTAATTTCACCTTCAGATTAACTGCTAATCCTAGCCATTCACATACTTTACCCCTCACAGATATTTAATAATGGCTCACTGTATTCAATAAATAAATGAAAAAGTATAATATTTTTGTCTCATTTGTTTAATTGTGTTCTTTATCTACTTTTAGGACTCGTGTGAAAATCTGCTGATGTTTTAGATCATATTTATGCAGAAATATAGAAAATTATAAAGGGTTCTCAAACTTTCAAGCACCACTGTACATATTAATCTTAAGAGGTTAACAATCAGACGTGTCTCTCCAGGTGTGTTCCAATCTGCAGCATATAGACACCTCAGATGAGTGGAAATGAGAGTGTTTTTTATTTAATCTGAAAGAGAAAAATGACATACTCTGGTGATTTTCGTATAATGTGTGTATTTCTACATTCACATCATAAAGGAATTACCATAATAACTGTAATCTCTGTAAACTGTAACTGTAAACACCACCTTCTGATTAAACTCAGTTTCAAGTAAATGTAAGTAAAGTATGTCAAGTAATTTTTTTTTAGAATTTCAGTTCCTAATGTATGTTTATATTTAATGTCTTCCTAATGAAAGTACACAGTCCTTTACTCATTTGGTTATTGTTACAGATGTAGTCAATAAAAATAATGTTTTAGGCTTTTTTCCTTAAACTTTTCCAAAATGTTCTCTTTCCGTTTCCAAAATAGAAATGAATAATTTCCTTTCCAGTCTTTCTGATTACAGCAGCTCTTACACACAAATCTACAGAATCCAGGCCAGATTAAACACTGAAGAAATGCTGAGACATAAACTGTACTTGGGAAGTGAAAATCTTTAGTCTACGTGAACTTCAAATGATAGACTGGAGTCAGTAATCACTCCAAGGTCTTTTACTGCTGCACATGATGAAACAGAAAGTCCATCCAGAGTTACTGTGAGATCAGAAGAAACCAGAAGAGATCCTAGAAGAAGTACTTCTGTCTTATCAGAATTAAGTAAGAGGAAGTTAATAAACATCCAACGTCTAATGTCCTTTACACATTCCTCAACTTTATTAAGCTGCTGTCTGTCCTCTGGCTTCGCTGAAACATACAGCTGTGTATCATCAGCATAACAGTGGAAGATAATTCCATGTTTACGAATAATTTGACCTAGAGGTAGCATATATAAAGTAAAAAGTAATGGGCCTAAAACAGAACCTTGTGGAACACCAAATTTAACCTCGGTATGCGTGGAGAAGTCTTCATTTACATCTACGAACTGATAACGATCGGTCAGATAAGACCTGAGCCAGGAGAGGACTGTTCCCTTAATGCCAACAACATTTTCTAATCTATCAAGGAGAATAGTATGATCTATAGTATCAAAAGCTGCACTAAGGTCGAGTAACACAAGCAACGAGACACAACCCTGATCAGAGGACAGTAGTAGGTCATTTACTACTTTAACTAACGCTGTCTCTGTGCTATGATGAGGTCTAAATCCTGACTGATACATTTCATGAATGTTGTTCCTATGTAAGTACGAGCATAGCTGCTGTGTACAACCTTTTCTAATATCTTGGCTCAAGGTTGGCTTATTTAATCATTGATTTAATAACTGCTAATTTTACGTGCAATTAGTGCTAAGGGAGGAGTTGATTATGTTTAATAGAGGTTTTATGTCTGAGAATCTGTTTAAGGAGATGTGACTCTGGACAACCTCACTGACCTCACATGCATCACACAGTAACACAAGCGAATACCGTGAGACGGAAAGTGTGTTCTTGTGCGTCACTGGTCAGTCCCCCCCTGTTTCCCAGAATGCTCAGTGGCTGGTGGGTGGAGTAAAGATGAGTGTGACATCATGGTTTTTGGTGAGCAGCTCCGGCACTCGGCACCGGTTGCCGCGGGAGATGATCTTTGTGGGCCGTGAGGACTGTGAGCTCATGCTGCAGGTGAGACTTCATTAAATACACATACACACACACACTCTGTGGTCACTAAAACAAATTCAGAATATTTATTTATCTGAAACTGGCCTGTGATTGGATCAGCTATAATGATGTCATGCGTTTATCATCTTCATGATGTGTGCAGCCGCTTCAGCCGTTAATTCATCCTGATTAACAATAACAAACTACTAACGTATTAATAATGATAAGACGTTGACCTGTCTGTCTGTCTGTCTCTCTTTCTGTCTCTCTCCCTGTCTCTCCCCTTGTCTCTCTCATTCTATCTCTCTCTCATTCTGTCTCCCTGTCTCTCTCCCTGTCTCTCCCTTTGTCTCTCCCCTTGTCTCTCTCATTCTATCTCTCTCTCATTCTGTCTCCCTGTCTCTCTCTCTGTCTCTCTCCCTCTCATTCTGTCTCCCTGTCTCTCTCTCTCTGTCTCTCTCCTGGTCTCTCTCATTCTATCTCTCTCTCATTCTGTCTCCCTGTCTCTCTCTCTGTCTCTCTCCCTCTCATTCTGTCTCCCTGTCTCTCTCTCTCTGTCTCTCTCCTTGTCTCTCTCATTCTATCTCTCTCTCATTCTGTCTCCCTGTCTTTCTCTCTGTCTCTCTCCCTGTCTCTCTCTCTGTCTCTCTCCCTGTCTCTCCCCTTATCTCTCTCTCTGTCTCTCTTCCTGTCTCTCTCCCTCTCTCTGTCTCTCTCCCTGTCTCTCCCCTTGTCTCTCTCTCTGTCTCTCTCTCTCATTCTATCTCTCTCCCATTCTCTCTCCCTGTCTCTCTCCTGTCTCTCTCTGTTTCTCTCTCCCTGTCTCACTCCTTGTCTCTCACTATGTCTATCTCTCTCTCACTCTGTCTCCCTGTCTCTCTCTGTCTCTCTCATTATATCTCTCTCTCACTCTCTCTTCCTGTCTGTCCCTGTCTCTCTCCTTGTCTCTCTCCCTGTCTCTCTCCTTGTCTCTCATTCTGTCTCTCTCCTTGTCTCTCACTCTGTCTCTCTCTATCTGACGCTCTGTCTGTCTCACTCTCTCAGTCCCGCAGTGTGGATAAACAGCATGCTGTGATTAACTACGACGCTGGTACAGATGAGCACTTGGTGAAAGATCTGGGCAGTTTAAACGGGGTAAAATTAACCTCTCCACTTCACTTACAACATCATTTTATTATCTATTTTACACAGCAGTAATAAATAATAAACAATAAATAATAAGTAAAAATAAATTTAAAAATAAGTATCACATGATAAGTACACTGTCACATTACAGTAACTCAAACACCAGAGTCCTTATAAAGGGTACTCATCTACACTATCTGGCCAGAAGTATGTGGACACTTGCCCATCACACCTATATGAGCTTGTTGGACATCCCATTACAAAACTAGGGGTGTTAATGTGGAGTTTCCCCCCTTTGTGCTTTGTGGCTACAACAGGCTCCATGCTTCTGGGCAGGCTTTCTACAAGATTTTGGAGTCTGTGGGAAATTGGGCCTAAAACAGAACCTTGTGGAACACCAAACTTTACCTCAGTACGCACGGAAAAGTCTCCATTTACATCTACGAACTGATAACGATCGGTCAGATAAGACCTGAGCCAGTAGAGGACTGTTCCCTTAATGCCAACAACATTTTCTAATCTATCAAGGAGAATAGTATGATCTATAGTATCAAAAGCTGCACTAAGGTCAAGTAACACAAGCAACGAGACACAACCCTGATCAGAGGACAGTAGTAGGTCATTTACTACTTTAACTAACGCTGTCTCTGTGCTATGATGAGGTCTAAATCCTGACTGATACATTTCATGAATGTTGTTCCTATGTAAGTACGAGCAGAGCTGCTGTGTACAACCTTTTCTAATATCTTGGAGATGAAGGGGAGATTTGATATAGGTCTATAGCTGGACAGTTGAGAGGGGTCAAGGTCAGTTTTTTTAATCAGGGGTTTAATAACTGCTCATTTAAATGATTTAGGAACATAACTAGTGCTCAGGGAAGAATTGATTATTTTTAGAAGGGGTGTGATTACTTCTGGAATAATCTGTATGAGGAAACATGTAGGTAAGAGATCTAGTATACAAGTTGATGAGATTAATGAAGCTACTTCGGTCTCTCTAAGGAGAGTAAGACATTCTAATGGTTGATCTGGTATTATTATATTATTATCTACAGGATTAGTTATTAGACTGTCTGGTTTTAAATTAATTAATTAATTAAATTTTTTGCCTGATATTTTCAGGTTTTTTCATTGAAAATAAATCATGAAATCGTCACTGCTACATATTGATGGTGTGCATGTTTCTGTTGTGGTTTTATTCCTAGTTACAGTTTTAAATAAGAATCTAGGATTCTTTTTGTCTGAGGTTTGAGATGAAATTTGCAAATTCACAAAGGAATTCAGACTATGGTCCTGGGAGTCTGTAGATAATAATTAGTGGAATCAAATGAGTAGACATTTTTTATGGCTACATATGATATTTACATTTATGGCATTTGGCAGATGCCCTTACCCAGAGCGACATACAGATGTCTCTTTCTATAAATATATCCTGATACTGGTTCACTAGGTCACGGACTAAGAATACCATCAGTCTTATAACTCTGTTGGGAGGTAATATGGTAAGAAAAACACACAGACAACACATTTATTTTTCAATGAAAAGTGCTAGTTTAAGTACTATAGGAAGAGGTAGGTCATTAGACGAGGTTTGAAACCGCCAGTGACTCAGCTGTTTGGACATCTAGATGAAGATCATTCCACCTCCGAGGTGCCAGAACAGAGAAGAGTCTTGATGAAGGTCTTCCTTGTACCCTGAGAGATGGTGGCACCAGTCGAGCAGTGCTATAGGTTCGGGGGGGGTGGCGGTGCAGTGCGGGGTGTGATTAGTGCTTTGAGGTAGGTGGGTACTGGTCCATTTGTGGCTTTGTAGGTAAGCATCAGCATTTTAAATCTGATGTGGGCAGCTACAGGAAGCCAGTAGAGGGAGCGTAACAATGTGTTGGTGTTGGAGAACTTAGGAAGGTTGAAAACCAGTCGTGCAGCTGCATTCTGGATCAGTTGTAGAGGTTTAATGGAGCTCAGAGACAGACCGTCCAGGATCGTGGTGCAGCCAACCTGTCTCAAAATAATAAGCAGCTGAACCATCACCAGAGTGGCCTGTGTGGATAGAAATTGATGAATCCTTCTGATGTTGTAAAGGAGAACTCGTCATGAGCAATGTGAGAGGAAAAGGACAGTTGATTGTCCATGGTTACTCCAAGGTCGCGTGCAGTGACCAAAGTTGGGATCAGAGAGTTATGGGGTAGAGATATATTAGTATGAAAAGCTTCAAACGCATTGAATTTATGACTAGGATTTTATGTGATGCTTAGATTATCATTATAAATGAGTGATTTGGCTTAATCCCATTTCTGTTAAACACATTATATTAAACTCCTGATCAGTGATGGTTTCATTAACAATAAGTGCTTTAGATGTAAGAGAGCTAATATTTAACAGTGCTAGCTTCAGATCAAAGTTGCATTCAGTATGATCTCATTTTATGTTAATTAGGTTACTAAAACAAACTTCCCTGAATATTTCTACATTTATGTTTATCTCGGTGAATAGGCACAGTCTGGATATTGTGGAACTTAGGTGAGGACTCAGTGCAGCTAGCAGATGGTCAGTTTAGCCTGCTTGTCTGCTCCCTGGCCTTGGCTCTGGATTGTTACAGATTAACTAGACCTGTTCTGAGACTATGTGTTATGCTGCAACAAATAAGAGCAGCACCTTCCCGAGTGAGATGGATACCGTCCCGCCCTAACAGCCCAGCCCTGCCCTCAAAACTACTTCAATTATCTATAAAGCCCACATTGTTTTCAGAGCACCACCTGGACCTCCAGCAGTTCAGCGACCATAACCTGCTGTAAGCTACATTTCACAATATTAGCAGTTACAGTTTACTGGGGCAGACCGACCAGGGCTGAAATTTCAGACATTTTGCCCTCAAATGAACATTTAAAAAGTTCAACAAAACAGACTTAATGTAGAAACTGTAATGAATTTCCTGGTTACACAACTGCACTATTTGAGCATGTAGTATTAGCACTTTTATAGAAGGTGTGTATTTATTTATAATCGCACTATCCAGTGTCACCCAGATGAGGACAAGTTTCCTTTTGAGTCCGGTTCCTCTCAAGGTCCTCATATCGTCTCAGGGAGTTTTTCCTCACCACCGTCACCTCTGGCTGCTCATTAGAGATAAATCCATACATTTAAAATCTATATCCTGAATTTATATATTTCTGTAAAGCTGCTTTGGGACAATGTCCACTGGTAAAAGCGCTATACAAATAAAACTGAACTGAATTGAATTGAAATGTTATGAGCTGACATGTGGTAAAGGAAGCGTCGCCACATTAAAGTCACGGAGCTCTTCAGTGTGATTCGTTCTACTTGTGTGTCTATGGAGATTACACATACGCTTGATTCTGTGCACATGTTTGCAGTGGGTGTGGCTCAAACACCTAAACTCATTAGGAGGGGTGTACACATACTTTTGGCCATAGAGTGATGTACATTTAATTCTGTGTGTGTGTGTGTGTATTCTAGTGTTTGAGACAAAGCTTTAACACATACTAGGCGTACAGTCTAACTGAGATACAAATGTGATCTAATTAATACAGATTAATATTCAGAACTCGGAACCCTAAACTTCTAATGTTTGTGTGTGTGTGTGTGTGTGTGTGTGTGTGTGTGTGTGTGTGTGTCAGACCTTCGTGAATGACCTGAGGATTCCTGATCAGACGTATATCACACTCAAACTATCTGACATCGTTCGCTTCGGATATGATATCCTTCTGTCTGTCTGTATATATAATAAATATTTTTAAATGAAGCTGAAGTTGTAGTTGCAGCTGAAGTTTCAGCTGTTTGAACTAATCTGTTGTGTGGTGTGTTTGTGTGGTGTGTTTGTGTGAGTGTGTGTATGTGAATATTTAACTTTAACTGTGAGAAACATTCCCATGTGTATGTTCTGGAGCGAAGTCAACATCGAGTACCGGAGGAGGCTCTGAAGGTCAGTTCATATCTTACACACACACATACAAATTATTATTATTAATATTATTATTATTATTATTATTATTATTATTATTGATGTGTGACTGCGCTGTGTTAAATGGTAAATGGTCTGCACTTATATTGCGCCTTTTAACCTTAGCGGTTCTACAGCGCTTTACAGTGTTTCTCATTCACCCATTCACACACTCACTCACACACACACACACACACACACACACTGCAAGTATCATGGAATGAAACTGCCAACCCTATGATTAGTGGAGAACCCACTCAGTCTGTGACGGTTTGTGACAGAACAATGTGTGATGGAGCGGCGTGTGACGGAGCGGCGTGTAACAGAGCGGCGTGTGACGGAGCGGCGTGTGAAGGAGTGGCGTGTGACGGAGTGGTGTGTGACGGAGCGGCGTGTGAAGGAGTGGCGTGTGAAGGAGCGGTGTGTGACGGAGCGGTGTGTGACAGAGCGGCGTGTGAAGGAGTGGCGTGTGAAGGAGCGGTGTGTGACGGAGCGGTGTGTGACAGAGCGGCGTGTGACAGAGTGTGATGGTGTGTGACAGTGTGTGACAGAGTGGTGTGTGACAGAGTGTGATGGTGTGTGACAGTGTGTAACAGTGTGTGACAGAGTGGTGTGTGACAGAGTGGGCAAGTCATAAGGACTTGCACGGGAAGATAGACGCTCCCGTCCTCCACAAGCCTCCCAGCTATGGGTAAATAGTAAAGACTGGACTCGGCAATCTGTGCGGAAGAACCACTTAACCGGCCAATGGGCAGAAAGGCGATTCCCAGCAAAGCGTTGTGGAGCGCTTTAAGAGCATGGCGAGTCACAAAGGTCGTCAAGGTTATCCACTGCACTCAACTCCGACTCCAGCCATCTTGACCTTGTCTTGCTGTTGGACCCAGTTGGTTTTGGGCGAGAGAGTGAGGTCGATGAAATGCGCAACTCTTCCTCACTTTAAACCAAGTCACTGCGCAAGTCATTTTGTCATCTACCATCCATCCGAACCTCCAAGTCCTGTGGAGTTTCCAATGGCGTCAAGCAGGGTTGTGTCCTGGCGCCGACCCTGTTCAGCCTCATGTTCTCCGCAATGCTGACTGACGCCTTTAGAGACAGTGATGTTGGGATAGGCATCAAGTACCGCACAGATGGTAATCTGTTCAACCTCAGGAGGCTCCAAGTGAAAACCAAGGTTTCGACAGACATTATCAGGGACTTCCTCTTTGCTGATGAATGTGCCCTTAACGCTAGCACAGAAACGGACATGCAACGCAGCATTAACAGGTTCTCCAGTGCCTGCACAAACTTCGGTCTCGCCATCAGCACCAAGAAGACTGAGGTCATGCATCAGCCAGCCCCAGGGAAGCCCTATACAGAGCCCAACATCACTGTCAATGGTCAGAGACTGAAAACAGTGATTGGTCACTGTACACTTTCAGCTTGGTCTGGATGGTGATGCATCTTCGGTTCCAAACCTTGGCATGCAGTCTCCCGAAAGCTGATCTGGCTCTCGCAATAGATGACGAAGTTAACGTCCGCATTGCGAGAGCCAGATCAGCTTTCGGGAGACTGTATGCCAAGGTTTGGAACCGAAGAGGCATCACCATCCAGACCAAGCTGAAAGTGTACAGGGCAGTTGTGCTCCCCACACTGCTGTATGCATGCGAAACATGGACAGTGTACCAACCTTATTCCAGGAAACTGAACCATTTTCACACCACCAGTCTCAGGAAAATCCTTGGCATCAAGTGGCAGAACAAAGCCCCAGACACTGTGGTTCTCATTCAAGCAGGCCTCCCTAGCATCTTCACCATCTTGATGATGACCCAGCTACGCTGGGCAGGACATGTGGTACGCATGACAGACCAGCGTCTACCAAAGAGACTCTTCTATGGCGAGCTCCAGTGTGTGACAGAGTGTGACAGTGTATGACAGAGTGGTGTTTGACGGTGTGTGACAGTGTGTGACAGAACAGTGTCTGACAGTGTGTTACAGAACGGTGTATGATGGAACAGTGTATGACAGTGTGTGACAGAATGTGTATGACAGTGTGTTTCTGCCCCCTGCTGTTCAGCATGAGAAATACACCAGCCAGCTGCAGATGGATTTAAAAATCTCTGAGCTGAAGAAGAAAGAACTGCAGGACGAGAGGACGAAGACAGACAGGTCTGATCGCAAGAGTGTCACAGGTAAGAGAGAGAGAGAGACAGAGAGAAAGACAGGTGTCTTAGAATTATTATTTGAATAATGGTTTTATATAGTTTTTTGTTTGTATTAATTCAACAGTCTGTGTGTGTGTGTGTGTGTGTGTGTGTGTGTACACAGAAGGCTCTGTGAGTCGTCCCACTCCTTTGTACGGTCAGCCCTCATGGTGGGGAGAAGAAGATTCAGGAAGTAAAGATTTCATTAACGAAGGACGTAAAACAGACGAGAGTCGATCAGGTACACACCTCACTCAACACCTCACTCAACACCTCAACTTATCTCACTTAACACATCACTTATCACCTCACTTAACACCTCACTTAACACCTCACTTAACACCCCACTTAACACCCCACTTAACACTGCACATAACACCTCACTCAACACCTCACTCAACACCTCACTCAACACCTCACTTATCATCTCACTTAACACCTCTCCTAACTCCTCACTTAACACCTCACGTAACACCTTACTTAACACATGCACCTCATGTAACACCTCACTCAACACATGCTCCTGACTTAACACCTCACTCAACACATGCTCCTGACTTAACACCTCACTCAACATATACTCCTGACTTAACAACTCACGTAACACCTCACTTAACACCGCATGTAACACCTCACTAAACACCTCACTCAACGCATACTCCTCACTTAACACCGCACGTAAGACCTCACTAAACACCTCACTCAACGCATACTCCTCACTTAACATCTCATGTAACACCTCACTTAACACCTCACTCAACACATGCTCCTGATTTAACACCTCACTTAACACCTCACTTAACACCTCTTTTTACAGCTCAGTTAACACACACTACTCACTTAACACCTCAATTAGCACCTTAATTAGCACATACTCTTCACTTAACACCTCACTTAACAGGTGCTCCTCACTTAACACCTCAATTAAGTTGTCATTTCCAGAGCCCTATCTCCCTGCAGTTCTCACCTGGTTTCCCACTGAAGATAAGCAGGGTTGAAGCTGGACAGTACCTGGATGGGAGACCTCCTGGGGAAACTAAGGTTGCTGCTGGAAGTGGTATTAATGAGGCCAGCAGGGGGTACTCGCCCTGTGGTCTGTGTGCGGTCCTAATGCCCCAATATAGCGACGGGGACAGTATACTGTAAAAACAGCAGCATCTTTCAGATGAGACGTTAAACCGAGGTCCTGACTCTCTGTGGTCATTAAAAATCCCAGGACACTTATGGTAAAGAGTAGGGATATAACCCTGGGGTCCTGCCCAAATTCCCCCATTGACCCTTCTCTATCACCCCCTAATAATCTCCATCGGCTATCTCGTCCTTTTTAACAACAAATACAGTCTTCGCAGGCGAAACCCAGGGTTCAAACCAGGACTAGACATTCGGCATTATTAATTCTTTAAACAATCAGTTTAAGAGGCCACACCTGGGTAATAAGAAACACCTACAGTATCAGTCACATGTTCCAATATTTTTGATCACTTGAAAAAATGCATGGGTTCAAACAAAAGATGCCATGTTCTAAGTTGTTTAACACATCTAGATGTAAATATGAGGAAATAAAAGCTGGAATGCTGATATATCATCTCATATTCATGTTTTGATCTCAAACCCAAATGTCTTCAATGTATAGTGAAAACAACAGAATTGGCCTTGCTGTTCCAATACTTTTGGAGGGGACTGTATATCTGGCCACATATACATATTTTCTGTTGCTTGTTGACAGAAGTCCTGAAGGAAGAGGAAGTGAGCAGCTCTCTTCAGGAATTTCGTGATGGCCAAAACAAGTCTACGTTCCTATACCACCGAGAGCCAAGTTATTTTGAAATTCCCACCAAGGAGATTCAAACACACTCCAAATTTGCAGAAATGGAGCTGAATGACATTCCCACTAAGGACACAGATGTTTTACCAAAATCCACTCCGCCTGTTTACCAGAGCCACGCCTCATTCACCATCGAGTTCGATGAATGTACGCCAGGAAAAATGAAAATCAAAGACCATGTGACCAAATTCTCCTCTCGTCAGCGCAGTAAACAGTTAAGTGCTAAAGTGACCAGTGCTGCACCCACTGAGGTCCAGTCTCCAGAGAGCAAGGTTGCTGATTGGCTGGTTCAGAGTGATGTTGGCATGATGTCATCAAGACGGCCGACTAGCGATGATGTCTACAGCACCAAGAGTGACCTCGCGATGCACATCAGGACGCTCAAAGGTCAGTTAACATTTTCAGTGTTAATCACTATTGTTTATACTGATCATATTATCAATACTTGTCAATTTAACGATTTTTAAGCAGATTTGTAAGTTGTATAAATTGTATGTGTATATATATATATATATATATATATATATATATATATATATATATATATATACATATATATATATATATATATATATATATATCTCACAAAAGTGAGTACACCCCTGACATTTTTGTAAATATTTGATTATATCTTTTCATGTGACAACACTGAAGAAATGACACTTTGCTACAATGTAAAGTAGTGAGTGTACAGCTTGTGTAACAGTGTAAATTTGCTGTCCCCTCAAAATAACTCAACACACAGCCATTAATGTCTAAACCACTGGCAACAAAAGTGAGTACACCCCTAAGTGAAAATGTCCAAATTGGGCCCAATTAGCCATTTTCCCTCCCCGGTGTCATGTGACTTGTTAGTGTTACAAGGTCTCAGGTGTTAATGGGGAGCAGGTGTGTTAAATTTGGTGTCATCGCTCTCACACTCCCTCATACTGGTCACTGGAAGTTCAACATGGCACCTCATGGCAAAGAACTCTCTGAGGATCTGAAAAAAAGAATTGTTGCTCTACATAAAGATGGCCTAGGCTATAAGAAGATTGCCAAGACCCTGACACTGAGCTGCAGCACGGTGGCCAAGACCATACAGCGGTTTAACAGGACAGGTTCCACTCAGAACAGGCCTCGCCATGGTCGACCAAAGAAGTTGAGTGCACATGCTCAGCGTCATATCCAGAGGTTGTCTTTGGGAAATAGACGTATGAGTGCTGCCAGCATTGCTGCAGAGGTTGAAGGGGTGGGGGGTCAGCCTGTCAGTGCTCAGACCATACGCCGCACACTGCATCAAATTGGTCTGCATGGCTGTCGTCCCAGAAGGAAGCCTCTTCTAAAGATGATGCACAAGAAAGCCCGCAAACAGTTTGCTGAAGACAAGCAGACTAAGGACATGGATTACTGGAACCATGTCCTGTGGTCTGATGAGACCAAGATAAACTTGTTTGGTACAGATGGTGTCAAGCGTGTGTGGTGGCAACCAGGTGAGGAGTACAAAGACAAGTGTGTCTCGCCTACAGTCAAGCATGGTGGTGGGAGTGTCATGGTCTGGAGCTGCATGAGTGCTGCCGGCACTGGGGAGCTACAGTTCATTGAGGGAACCATGAATGCCAACATGTACTGTGACATACCGAAGCAGAGCGTGAAGCAGAGCCTGCAGGGCAATATTCCAGCATGATAACGACCCCAAACACACGTCCAAGATGACCACTGCCTTGCTAAAGAAGCTGAGGGTGAAGGTGATGGACTGGCCAAGCATGTCTCCAGACCTAAACCCTATTGAGCATCTGTGGGGCATCCTCAAACGGAAGGTGGAGGAGCACAAGGTCTCTAACATCCACCAACTCCGTGATATCATCATGGAGGAGTGGAAGAGGACTCCAGTGGCAACCTGTGAAGCTCTGGTGAACTCCATGCTCAAGAGGGTTAGGAGAGTGCTGGAAAATAATGGTGGCCACACAAAATATTGACACTTTGGGCCCAATTTGCACATTTTCACTTAGGGGTGTACTCACTTTTGTTGCCAGCGGTTTAGACATTAATGGCTGTGTGTTGAGTTATTTTGAGGGGACAGCAAATTTACACTGTTACACAAGCTGTACACTCACTACTTTACATTGTAGCAAAGTGTCATTTCTTCAGTGTTGTCACATGAAAAGATATAATCAAATATTTACAAAAATGTGAGGGGTGTACTCACTTTTGTGAGATACTGTATATATGTATATAAGTATATATAAGTAAAATGTTTCTGCACTCACTGATGTAGGTCACCATCATGAAGATGGCACTCAAAGTGATTCTGAAGATCCTGTAATAAAAGGAAAGAGGACTAAATCTCATCACTCAGTCCAATCGGAGGAATCAAATATGCCAAAAATATTGGAACCATCTGATTCTTACAAACCTCCATCACCACCTAAAAGTATTCATGACTTCTCTAGTGTTCGTGAAGGAACTGGAGTAGAAGAACCTTCACCTTCAACTCAAAGCCAAATGAAATGTGGGCATCAGGAACCTCTGAGTCAGCAGGCCTTTATTATTGAATTTTTTGATGATAATCCACGTAAGAAACGTTCCCAGTCTTTTACCCACAATTCTGTGCATGGTGACAATTATTCAGCTCTCAAAGCAAAACTAGAACGGCGTAAAGGAGGTGAAAGGCCTGCTTCTGTTCATGGGAATATTCCTCCTACACAACAGATCACAGTCCCTCTAAAGGGCTTAAGTCATGGCATTCATCAAAGATCGAGCTCACTAAAGAGGGAGAAAACGGAGGATGCCGTGAGCAAGGGTGGCATTTCCCCTTCGTCTTCGGGCACTTCCTGTTCCATCACTTCTTCGTCCTCTCGCTCTTCCCCAGCAATCATCATCAAACCTTTTGGCAGCATTGGAAAGAAATCTAAACTTGCTCAAGAATTTGCTAACGAGTTTCTTAATGAATCCTCACCACCAATGTCAGCACCACCAGTGATGATGTCACCATCACACACCCATCTTCCATCTCCGGAGGACACACATGTATGTGCGCCGTCCTCCATGTCTTACCCGGCCTCTCCATCCCAAATACACACACACCATCTGCCCCAAACACTTCTTCCTGCTTCTTCTCCAATTTCTGTCCCCTCTCTCCCTTCATCTGTGGGTCCAGATTCCAGCGTTTCAACATTACCTCAATTTTCTCCTATATTTGGGACTGAGGCAGATTCTAAAGCCCTTAGAACACACCCTAAAGGCCCAGGGGCAATTCGTACAGAGGAGGAGGACAGTTTGAGTGATGCTGGAACTTACACTATTGAGACTGAGTCTCAGGATAAAGAAGTGGAAGAAGCTCGCAGTATGATTGATCAGGTAAAAATCAGAAACATATGCAGTCATGCACGAAGGTACACCACAAATATTTTATTTAATGAGTTATCAAAAACTATTGCACACAATGAATGAAATCTATTTTTACATGTCTTACAGGTTTTTGGAGTACTGGATGCTCCAGAATACAGTGGTGTTTACAGACCAGTCATCAATGAGCAAGATATACTAAACCAAAACCAAACTGAAATCATGCGCACATCAGCAGAAGATCTTAATGATCTTAATTCCAGCATCAGTGGAGATACAGAAAGCTTTCTACAGGTATTTGTGACAATGTTTACTATTAAAAGTATAGAGTAGAGTATTTATTATTCAAAACATAGGGGTGTATTCAGAGTAGCACTCAGTGTGTGGTTGTCATGTTAGAAAGTGGATTACCGATGCAAGTGCAGATTTTCAAACATTTAATAACCAGTAAACACAATACAAAGGACTCTACAACAAACATGTAAAACACTGTGGCAAAAACTAAACATGGTAGCATAGACAAAAGCATGGATAGATGATAATGTGAGACAAGGAAAGCGGTGCAAACAGTGGCATATATACAAGAGTGCTCATTAACCGAAACGTAAATCAGGTGCAGGTGGTCATGTGACATTGATGAGTATGGTGCAGTGGCTGCTGGGAAATGAAGTCCAGAGTTCCCTCCTTGATACATGACAGTGGTGAGGATTTAATTACAGTTTGATGTAACTGCAAAATTTCACGTTGTAGTTTTTTCTCTCTAATTAATTTTCTTTTATGAGGAGCTCCATTATCTAGAGTACAGTGGAACACTGACTCCTTCAGTCACCTGAACAAGTTCTGATGGTCAGATGGTGATCCAATCAAAGTTGACAACTCTGGGAGGTTATTGTTTAAACTCTGTGCTTATAGTTTAAAGAAATTTATACAATTAATTTTATATCCGGAATTTACAGTGTCCTGCACTAATATTGGCACCCTTGGTAAATATGAGCAAAAAAGGCTGTGAAAAATTGTCTTTATTGTTTAACCTTTTGACCTTTTGTTTAAATAATTGACAAAAATACTCTACTTTCATGGATATCAAACAATTACAAACAAAACAAATGTTTATCCAAAAAAAGAATCTTTGTTAAATCATATCTCTGTGATTAAAAATGAACTTGAGTAAGAGCATAAGTTTGGCCAGTTAAACCTACTCTTAAAAGTAATTTTTTTTTCAAAAAGTTACTGAAGTAAATGTAATGAAGTAGATGTAGGTCATTGCCACCCACCTCTGGGTCCTGGTTGTGTTCTGATTAACCCCTACTGACTGTAGAGACTGAATCTTAAGTAGTCTTTCCTTCTTTCTGTCTCTGATTATTATCAGGTTTAAATGCGAGTGCTTGAGATTAAATCTTCAAATTGTTTAGGTCTCCTGTTCCTGAACCTTGTTTACAAATGGTTTGTTCCAGATTGTTGTGATGTAAATGTTCTTTATTACATTTAGGCACATTCTGACCTGAGTGCACCTAAGTGGGTGTCTCGGTGGGCGAGTTTAGCAGATACTTACAGTGACTCAGGAACTGCAATGGCACCTTTAGGAAGTCCACCACAAGGAACCGTTTCACACAGAGGTGAAGTGTTTAACACTCCTATAGTGTTCATTACTTCCTTTACCCTCCAACATCTCTTTAAACTAATGTGTTTTATAACATTAATATAAATATAAATATAAGGTTAACATATAACCGTTTCAGATTTAAATATCATGGAATATTGTGGTGCTAATTTTGTCTTTGCAGATGTAAAAGCAGTACTGAGCCAAACTGTGAATCATTCAGAATCAGAGTGTATCCAGAGCTCCAAAACCAGACGTCTTCTTCCTCAAGTTCCTTCTGCAGGAGAGAAGCAGGAGAGTAAACCTCCCTGTATTCTGATCCGGACTGAACCAAGTGTGGAGTATGAGCCACCTGAAAAAGTTTCTACTACATCACAGCCAGATTCCACTCAGAGGTTAAAGGTTCACGAAGATGTGGATCAGGATAGCCTGAGTGACACCAGCCGTTCTGATGATAGCTCAATCCTGGACAGGAGCTCAAAGAGTCAAGAGCAGTACAGAACGACAGCATCATTGTTATCTGAAAACATCCAGCCAAAATCCACTTCTTTCTACATTGGCTCTGAGGAGGGCTCTTACAAATCAGATGCTTCCCGGAGTCCGGTTCTTTCTCAAACTGAGCGAGCTCCTTCTCCCAAGATGCCTCCAACTACTGTCCTGATACGACACCTGAGTAGCCACGAATCCAAGCGAGCTGTGAAGCCAAACTCATCAGCACCGAATCTCCAAACCCATAACAAAGATTCTGTTCCCACCAAAGAACCTCCATCATCCTCTTTCGTTCGCCAGGAGAGCTTCACCAAAGATCGACCAAGTGACAACATCCAGGTTAAAAGGTTGCCTCACATCTCTAGTCATCCCACTTTACGGGATTTAGGCACCCTGGGAAGTGAACAAGAAGCTTTATCAAAGGAAAACAAACAATCCACATCTTCTCAAAGGCAGATAAAAGGATGTTCTCCTGAACAGGTTGAAGATTCTCTTTCTGGTGAATCAGATGTGGACACAGCTAGCACAGTGAGCTTAGTGAGCAGTAAAAATGTGCCTATTAGCACGGTTAAGAAGCGTACGTCATCTACTGTACATCGTAAGGATAAATCCTCTGCGGGTTTGTCTTCTCAGGAGAAAACCAGACAACCAACAGCTCGTGAGCGACTTTCAGAAAAACGTCGCAATCATCCAAATACGGAAAACAGCACCGCTAAATCTGAACCTGCGCGTCGTCTCCATTTACGCCGCAGCACTGGAAATAGTGGCTCATTAGATTTTTCTGACAATCAGCAGATTCATAGTCAAACTGAAACCGCATCTTCTGATCACGAATCAACATCACGACCTTCTAGTCGCAAGAAACTCTCAGTGTCTCTGCAAAACCAAGATTCGAACAAATCCAATAAAGCGGCTCATCAGGTTCTCACTCGGTCCAACAGTCTCTCGGCTCCCAGACCGACGCGGGCCTCCATGCTGCGCCGCGCACGCCTTGGAGAAACATCCGATAACGAAGGCGTGGAAACGGATCGCGCGTCTCAGGGTTCAGAACACACGAAAACCTCTGGAGACAGCAAAAAGCTCTCAAGATTGGACATTTTAGCTATGCCACGTAAACGCACTGGATCATTCACCACCCCCAGTGATAGCGAATCACTGAACAAACAAACACACGTTCGTCCGTCTGATACTAACGCTAATGGGCGGAGAATGTCCGCAAGTGAAACAAAACCAACCAATAAAATTTCTCCAACAGCAGAGAAACATTCGTCCAATCACACACGCAGCAATCAGACTAAACACACGGGCACAAGCAGTGAGTATGGCACAAACATATCCTGTGTACATTATGGGTCATAAATGTGAGGACACATCAACAGTTATGTTCATTTTCAGTTATCAAACACTAAGTCCATTATTTTCCTCAAAAGTAATTGTGTAATTATGGAATATTTCATTTTCTGGATTTTCATCTCAGCGTTCTGCTGCTTGTTCTTCTGCAGGTTCTCATCGGAGACAGAAAGGTTCGGATTCCTCCACATCAGAGGAAGAACGTGATGTCAGCTCTAAAACTAAATGCTCTCAGACTTCAACCTCCACACAGACACAAACTCCGCAGAGACTCGTTCCCACTTGTCTGGAAATAGAGGATGATGAAGCACAAAACGAGCACTACCAGAACTGGACCAATCAAAGTGCAGAGATCGCCAGGTCAGATGAATAATTCATTAATGATTTAATAAACTGAATGCTGATTAACAGCAGCTCTCTGCTCTGTTCACTAACACAGTAAAGGCTTCAGTCTATGTGTGTGTTGTACAGGCTGAGTCAGGACTTGGCCAAAGATCTTGCTATTCTCGCACGTGAAATCCACGATGTAGCCGGAGACGCTGACACACACACACCTGCAGCGACGGGGTACAGCAGTCCACCAGGCTCCATCCCACATACACCTGCATCCACTATCTCCGCCCGAGAGGAGGTGGGACCAGCACTTTGAACAATATTTTCAAATAAAAGTACATGTTTATATAGAACTTACCTTTTACCATTTTAATTCCCTAGTTATTGTACTTAATACATTTTTGTAATTGATAGGTTCTTCTTTCATCTTTTCTTGCTTAGTTTAATGTAATGCTTAGGACACTGGAGCTGGAGAACTCACAGATGACATTTGCTCATATCATCTGCTTTAGCATCAGTAAACTAGCTGTGTTTCAATTAAAATAGATTTCGACTCAGTTTATTCATTTAGAAAGCTCTTCATGCATGTAGCATCTTTATTCATCTCTAAATGTCTGAGCGGCTGTGCTCAAAAGTTTTTTTTGCTGTAGAATAATTAGGTGCTGCCATACTGAACACTATGTCTTAGTGTCTGAGTGTCTGACTGTCTGGGTGTCTGACTGTCTGAGTATCTGACTGTCTGAGTGTCTCAGTGTCTGAGTGTCTAGTATCTGACTGTCTGAGTCTCTGAGTGTCTGAGTATTTGACTCCCTGAGTCTTTGAGTGTCTGACTGTCTGGGTGTCTGACTGTCCGGGTGTCTGAGTATCTGAGTGTCTGAGTGTCTGAGTATCTGACTGTCTGAGTGTCTGAGTATCTGACTGTCTGAGTCTCTGAGTGTCTGACTGTCTGAGTGTCTGGGTGTCTGACTGTCTGAGTGTCTGGGTGTCTGACTGTATGAGTCTCTGAGTGTCTGAGTATCTGACTGTCTGAGTATCTGAGTATCTTACTGTCTCAATGTCTGAGTATCTGACTGTCTGACTGTCTGAGTATCTGACTGTCTGACTGTCTGAGTATCTGAGCATCTGAGTGTCTGATTCTCTGGCTGTCTGAGTGTTTGAGTCTCTGACTGTCTGAGTATCTGACTTTCTGACTGCGTGAGTGTCTGAGTCTCTGAGTGTCTGAGTCTCTGAGTGTCTGAGTATCTGACTGTCTGAGTATATGACTGTCTAACTGTCTGAGTGTCTGAGAATCTTACTGTCTGAGGAATTGAGTGTCTGAGTATCTGACTGAGTCTCTGAGTATCTGAGTATATGACTGTCTGAGTCTCTGACTGTCTGAATGTCTGACTGTCTGGGTATCTGACTATGTGAGTGTCTGAGTCTCTGGCTGTCTGAATGTTTGAGTCTCTGACTTTCTGACTGTGTGAGTGTCTGAGTATCTGACTGTCTGAGTATCTGAGTATCTTACTGTCTGAGTATCTCAGTGTCTGAGTGTCTGAGTATCTGAGTATATGACTGTCTGAGTATCTGAGTATCTTACTGTCTGAGTATCTGAGTATCTGAGTGTCTGAGTCTCTGACTGTCTGAGTGTCTGAGTATCCCACTGTCTGAGTCTCTGACTGTCTGAGTGTCTGAGTCTCTGACTGTCTGAGTGTCTGAGTATCTTACTGTCTGAATGTCTGAGTATCTGACTGTCTGAATGTCTGACTGTCTGGGTATCTGACTATGTGAGTGTCTGAGTCTCTGGCTGTCTGAATGTTTGAGTCTCTGACTTTCTGACTGTGTGAGTGTCTGAGTATCTGACTGTCTGAGTATCTGAGTATCTTACTGTCTGAGTATCTCAGTGTCTGAGTGTCTGAGTATCTGAGTATATGACTGTCTGAGTATCTGAGTATCTTACTGTCTGAGTATCTGAGTATCTGAGTGTCTGAGTCTCTGACTGTCTGAGTGTCTGAGTATCCCACTGTCTGAGTCTCTGACTGTCTGAGTGTCTGAGTCTCTGACTGTCTGAGTGTCTGAGTATCTTACTGTCTGAATGTCTGAGTATCTGACTGTCTGAGTGTCTGAGTATCTGACTGTCTGAGTGTCTGAGTATCTGCCTGTCTGAGTATCTGAGTGTCTGAGTATCTCAGTCTCTGACTGTCTGAGTCTCTGACTGTCTGAGTATCTGAGTGTCTGAGTATCTGCCTGTCTGAGTATCTCAGTCTCTGACTGTCTGAGTCTCTGACTGTCTGAGTATCTGAGTGTCTGAGTGTCTGAGTATCTTACTCTCTGACTGTCTGAGTCTCTGACTGTCTGAGTCTCTGACTGTCTGAGTGTCTGAGTGTCGGAGTGTCTGAGTCTCTGATTGTCTGAGTCTCTGACTGTCTCAGTGTCTAAGTATCTTAATGTCTGAGTATCCAAGTGTCTGAGTGTCTTACTGTCTGAGAATCTGAGTGTCTGACTGTCTGAGTGTCTGAGTATCTTACTGTCTGAGAATCTGAGTGTCTGACTGTCTGAGTGTCTGAGTATCTTACTGTTTGAGGATCTGAGTGTCTGAGTATCTTACTGTCTGAGTATCTGAGTGTCTGTGTATCTGACTGTCTTACTGTCTGACTGTCTGAGTGTCGTGCTCTGTAGCTTATTTTACAGTAATGACTTTTTATTTCCTACACATCACAATTCTACCTGTACATTGATTACATTAAATGTGCGTGTTGTGTCCTTATGCGTATTTCTGCTGCAGTTGGTGCATCACATTCCAGATGCCAGTCTGAGTTATCAAAAAGTTCCCGCAGGTTCCCCGAGTCCAGTGGATCAGGACAGTGACGGAACCAAACGACGTCCTTGGAACAGAGAAGAGGTTTTTATAACCGATGCCTTTTCGTATTAAATGAGTGAAATTTATGCAAATGAGTTTAACATTGATTTATAAAAGGAGTTTTTGCTGCAGGTGATTTTGGACAATCTGATGTTAAACCCAGTGTCTCAGCTCTCACAGGCCATCAGAGAGAACACAGAGCAACTCACAGAGAAAATGAAGTGAGACATCACACACACTTTACATCACACGCACTTTACATCACACGCTCTTTACATCACACTCTTTACATCACACGCACTTTACATCACACTCTTTACATCACACGCTCTTTACATCACACTCTTTACATCACACCCTTTACATCACACGCACTTTACATCACACTCTTTACATCACACGCACTTTACATCACACTCTTTACATCACACGCTCTTTACATCACACTCTTTACATCACACCCTTTACATCACACACACTTTACATCACACCCTTTACATCACACGCACTTTACATCACACTCTTTACATCACACGCACTTTACATCACACTCTTTACATCACACGCTCTTTACATCACACTCTTTACATCACACCCTTTACATCACACACACTTTACATCACACGCACTTTACATCACACGCTCTTTACATCACACTCTTTACATCACACGCACTTTACATCACACTCTTTACATCACACGCTCTTTACATCACACTCTTTACATCACACCCTTTACATCACACGCACTTTACATCACACTCTTTACATCACACGCTCTTTACATCACACTCTTTACATCACACCCTTTACATCACACGCACTTTACATCACACGCCCGTTACATCACACGCCCGTTACATCACACGCCCGTTACATCACACGCCCTTTACATCACACCCTTTACATCACACGCTCGTTACATCACACGCACTTTACATCACACGCACTTTACATCACACGCTCTTTACATCACACTCTTTACATCACACCCTTTACATCACACGCACTTTACATCACACTCTTTACATCACACGCTCTTTACATCACACTCTTTACATCACACCCTTTACATCACACGCACTTTACATCACACGCCCGTTACATCACACGCTCTTTACATCACACTCTTTACATCACACGCACTTTACATCACACTCTTTACATCACACCCTTTACATCACACGCTCGTTACATCACACGCACTTTACATCACACGCACTTTACATCACACGCTCTTTACATCACACTCTTTACATCACACCCTTTACATCACACGCACTTTACATCACACTCTTTACATCACACGCCCTTTACATCACACGCTCTTTACATCACACATGAGGAGAAGATGGAGTAAGGGATTTTACTTTATTCTCAGATTATGGAACTCAGTGATGTGTGTGTGTTTTCCAGATCTTTATTCCACAATACCACAGATGTTTGGGAGGAGATTGAAGCAAAAATGAATGCTGAAGATGAAGTTCCTATAATTAAAACTTCCAACAAAGTAAGAAGTTCCGTTCTCACTGAGATTTACATCATTTATATATTATTATGATTTAGATCGTACTCTACTTAATCACTATTTCTTAATTTTTCCAGGTTTTTTTTCTGTGTTTTGATTTGTTAAATGTATAATGCATATAATAAAATTGTATAAATGATCGAGAAAATTTATACATTTAAAATCTATATCCTGTGTTTATATATTTCTGTAAAGATGCTTTGGGACAATGTCCACTGTTAAAAGCGCTATACAAATAAAACTGAATTGTATAGTATTTTATAACTTGAAAAGCTAATATATTTCATCATAAATCATTAAAAAGTAAATGAATTTAAAGTGACGCTGCTGGAAAAATAAGCGTTTAGCCAAATCTGTAGAAGAAAATAATATACATGCAGGGCAGAAGGAATTTTGGGCCTGAAGTGTGTTAACATTACAAACTGCATATTTAACTTAATGTTCATTATATTGTCGAATTAACCACATCCAGACCTCACATTTAGCTGCTGCTTTAACCCAGTCAATGTGTTTCACTTTAATTCCAAACACTGAAGCTGATGTGAGTTTACAGTATCTCACAAAAGTGAGTACACCCCTCACATTTTTGTAAATATTTGATGATATCTTTTCATGTGACAACACTGAAGAAATGACACTGTGCTACAATGTAAAGTAGTGAGTGTACAGCTTGTGTAACAGTGTAAATTTGCTGTCCCCTCAAAATAACTCAACACACAGCCATTAATGTCTAAACCGCTGGCAACAAAAGTGAGTACACCCCTAAGTGAAAATGTGCAAATTGGGCCCAAAGTGTCAATATTTTGTGTGGCCACCATTATTTTCCAGCACTGCCTTAACCCTCTTGGGCATGGAGTTCACCAGAGCTTCACAGGTTGCCACTGCAGTCCTCTTCCACTCCTCCATGATGATATCACGGAGTTGGTGGATGTTAGAGACCTTGTGCTCCTCCGCCTTCCGTTTGAGGATGCCCCACAGATGCTCAATAGGGTTTAGGTCTGGAGACATGCTTGGCCAGTCCATCACCTTCACCCTCAGCTTCTTTAGCAAGGCAGTGGTCATCTTGGACGTGTGTTTGGGGTCGTTATCATGCTGGAATATTGCCCTGCAGCCCAGTCTCCTAAGGGAGGGGATCACGCTCTGCTTCGGTATGTCACAGTACATGTTGGCATTCATGGTTCCCTCAATGAACTGTAGCTCCCCAGTGCCGGCAGCACTCATGCAGCTCCAGACCATGACACTCCCACCACCATGCTTGACTGTAGGCGAGACACACTTGTCTTTGTACTCCTCACCTGGTTGCCACCACACACGCTTGACACCATCTGTACCAAACAAGTTTATCTTGGTCTCATCAGACCACAGGACATGGTTCCAGTAATCCATGTCCTTAGTCTGCTTGTCTTCAGCAAACTGTTTGCGGGCTTTCTTGTGCATCATCTTTAGAAGAGGCTTCCTTCTGGGACGACAGCCATGCAGACCAATTTGATGCAGTGTGCGGCGTATGGTCTGAGCACTGACAGGCTGACCCCCCACCCCTTCAACCTCTGCAGCAATGCTGGCAGCACTCATACGTCTATTTCCCAAAAACAACCTCTGGATATGACGCTGAGCACGTGCACTCAACTTCTTTGGTGGACCATGGCGAGGCCTGTTCTGAGTGGAACCTGTCCTGTTAAACCGCTGTATGGTCTTGGCCACCGCTCTGCAGCTCAGTGTCAGGGTCTTGGCAATCTTCTTATAGCCTAGGCCATCTTTATGTAGAGCAACAATTCTTTTTTTCAGATCCTCAGAGAGTTCTTTGCCATGAGGTGCCATGTTGAACTTCCAGTGACCAGTATGAGGGAGTGTGAGAGCGATGACACCAAATTTAACACACCTGCTCCCCATTCACACCTGAGACCTTGTAACACTAACAAGTCACATGACACCGGGGAGGGAAAATGGCTAATTGGGCCCAATTTGGACATTTTCACTTAGGCGTGTACTCACTTTTGTTGCCAGCGGTTTAGACATTAATGGCTGTGTGTTGAGTTATTTTGAGGGGACAGCAAATTTACACTGTTACACAAGCTGTACACTCACTACTTTACATTGTAGCAAAGTGTCATTTCTTCAGCGTTGTCACATGAAAAGATATAATCAAATATTTACAAAAATGTGAGGCGTGTACTCACTTTTGTGAGATACTGTATATTTGAGTTAATAATAATTTGTGTGTTGCAGGAAATCTCGTCCATCCTTCAGGAGCTGAGGAGAGTCCAGAGACAGCTGGAGGGTTAGACATGACGCCTTCACATTATTTTACTTAGTGCTTAGTGTGTACACATGTTCAGATTTGGTTCATGTGCCTTAGCATTCTTTATTTCTGAAACTCCTCAGTGATAAACTCAATCGTGGAACCTGGAGGAGGTGTGAAGATAACAGCACCACCTGCAGCAGGAAAAAAAAGATCTACATCTGCAAATGCTAAACGAGGTGGTAAATATCCTGTGTGAGGAATGTGAAGTCTGTTTTAGTCTAGTAATAACTGCTGAAAATGCCTTTATGCTCTATAGATCTTTACTACGCTGAAATATATGCTGTATTAAATGTAAACCTGCTGCTTGCTTCAGATAGGAGACAAACTGTGTGTGTGTGTGTGTGTGTGTGTGTGTGTGTGTGTGTGTGTTTCCATATTAGATGTCAGCACAAGGGGATGAGTGTGTGGCAGTACTATATCTGTTGACATAAATTCACTAAATCTCATTGTGTATTTACAAAGAAAAAAAGATTTGTAATGTAAACCTGTGTAAACCTGTACCTGGGGCTATTACTTGGTGGACTCGACAGATTCGGAAACAGCGAAACAAACTGGCCATAGTTCAGATTTCTGCAGCAGATTCTCTGTAACAGCCAAACACTTTATATAAATTATTTTTGTCACAGTTTAAAGTAGCTAAAACATTTACAGACATTTGTGTTGTTCCGTAATGTTATACAGATTTATACAGTGCCTCCAGAAAATATTCAGCCCCTAGTGATTATTTCTCTTTTTGCTGTATTGCAGCATTAAATTTGAATTTGTTAGAATGGGATTTTTCTGCTCCTTTTGAAGTGACTGCTCACAGAAATAAAAGTAAATATTTAGACGTCCTCAGGATGATGAGGTCTAAAACGACAAAAAAGTCTAAAACGACATAATTGATGTGTTCATCCCCTTTTATTTTAGCATCTAAATTAGGACGAGTATTTGTTTTTCAGAGTGCACATTAAATACATTAAACAGGGTACACCTGTATTCATTTTAAATCCACCTGCATCAGATTGTATGCTTGCTCTCACAGCTGAAATGGCAGATCAGATCAGTTTTGCTGTCATGAAGCTTGCCCATGAAGAACTGCCCATGAAGTTTTTAAAACCATGGCAGTGCTTTGACTCTTCCTAGATCTACTGTGAAATTCCTTGTAAAAAGGGGAAAACATATGGAACAACACAGACTTTACCAAGATCAGGCCAAACTGAGTGCTCAGGCAAGAAGTGCAATTGTCAGAGAACTGTCCAAGAGTCCAGCTACAACAGTGTTACAGAGCTGAAATAGAAGATCCTGGGCAGACCTCAAGAACATCATCAGCTCTTCACAGATCCGGTCTCTGTGGGACAGTGGCCAGACGGAAGTCACTTGTGAGAAAGTTAGAAAACCTGAGAGCTTTTGGAAAAAGATTTTGTGGTCTGATGAGACTAAAGTGGAGGCATTTGGTCTCAAGCCGAATCATAACATTTGGCACAAACCAAATACATCCCAACACCCATTTAACACCACTCCTGTGATGAAGCATGGTGGTGGCATCATCAAGCTCTAAGTTTGCTTTTGAGCAGGAGGAACTGGAAAGGTTGTTTTCATCACAGGAAACATGGATGAAGCCAAATATGAGCAAATTGTTGAACAGAACCTCTTCCAATCTGCCAAAACCTGAATTTAGGGCTAAAATACATGGTCCAATAGGACAATGACCCAAAGCTCAGGGCAAAAGAATGGCTGAGGTAAAGATACTTTTTAAATAATTCTGAGAACCTCTAAATATGTTTTATTTTATGATGTCGCAATACAGCAAAAAGAGAAGTCATAACTAGAGGGGTGAATAATTTCTGGATGCACTGTATAACTCCCCTCCCCATGTAAAATTATAATATATAATAAATGTGTGGTGCAGTGCATTCTGGGTATGTTGTCAAATTGGCCAAAAGATGAAGGGGAAGTGGACGAGGGGCGTGCTAAAACCAGGACTGGAACACAGACAGTGATGTTATTTGGTGTTTTACGTTTGAGGTTAATCGTTCTTAGGAATCTGCATTATAACTGTGCTATGCATTAACATACACACACGCGCACACACACACACACACAGAGAGAGAGAGAGAGAGAGAGAGAGTGATATAACTGTGTATAAGTATATATTACATTTCCTGGTGCATGATGTAAATTATATGAATGTGACTCAATGCTAATGAGAATGTGGCTAAAGCTAAACAGCACTAAGCAGCTCAATGCAACAGAAATATAATAATGTGAGTTGAAATATAATAAAATTACAGTATTTATGAAGATTTGCTGCAAAAATACTGTACAAGAACAAAAAACAGTGACGACAGCATCCAGAAGTTTCATCAGTGAAGGAACATTTGCACCTTTTACTCACTGATCCACAGTTTACAGAGATTCATTATTTAACTTAATGAGCTTCTTTAAACACTAATATTCTAATATTAATATTCTGCCTTAGACTCCGCCCCCTTTAACACTCGTGTCACTCATTAGGAACCTTTTTATTATTTTTACCCCAATTTAGGTCTCGTGAGGATTTAATACTGAAATTGTACACCTTGGTATTTGGAACTCGAAAACTAAGTGCTATTCGGACATTACGTGAGTCGGAGTGGGGGCGGAGTGGGGGCGGAGTTTGTTTAACCCAGACGCGTGCCTCAGTTGCGTGGGATTCTGACCTTGAACTCAAGCACATTGGCTCGAATATTAAGTGCAGCTGTCTGACAGTTTAATGTAAACACAATATGTCACATTGAAATGTATGTTTTTTCTGTAAATTCACTTAAAATTTATTTTCCTGTGATCTCGACTTAATTTTCCTGTGCACTGAACATTCATTTTTTGAATGGGTTTTTTGGTTAAATGACTGAAATAAGGTCTGTGGTTAACACAAGCTCAAGATATGTTCACGTTTTATACTACATCATAAAATACATCAATAATACCCCACTCAGAATAAAAAAAAGCTTTTACGTGACTTGAAAAAGACGGTTGCTAACAAGTGGCTAACTTTTACTACGGAGGTTGTCGGGGACATTAAACGTCATCATGCTGAACAGGAAATCTCATCTACTACAGCCTCGCTGTGTTTATACTAACACTCGTGCAAACTATTCCAACTCAAACTTCCCAATTTGTAGATTTATCAGTTTATAGTATTTCCCAGTTGTATTGTTTTTTTTAAATAAAGACTGAAAGAGTTGTCGGAAGTGTAGTGGTGGTGACGTTGAAGTCATACGACCGTGGTGTAGTTCGTTTATAGTCTAACATTAGCTTTTTACTTCTGGTGAGTGTATAGGCGTCAAAATCTTATGAATCTTATCGTAATGAACGAAACATGTAAGAATCATAAACTTTTGTTGGTCACAGAGTTTATTTTCTGAAATAATCCAAAAGCCAATGGAAAAACCTTACTAGCTTTGTGTGAAAGTAACCGGGGTGATGCTAACTTCTGGGGTGGTCTACAAAAATACATAATTCCTGCAGGACTGATGATTTCCACATTAGTGTCTGACACTTGAGAAGGGACACACACCCCTCTCTCTCTTTTAATGCTGACATAAAGTCCATCTCTACAGCGGGCAGTTATTACATTTGTGATGGAGAAGATGCCAATGTGCATGCAACACCAGTCCCATTCACAAAGGGCCAGATTGTCTCAGGATAAAATTACATCGTGAGAAAACAGCTTTCATGCATGGCCGCTTAGGGCTTCCGTACATTTGAGGAGAATATTACATACATAAATATATCACTATTCATTAATGAATAATATTCTCACTTTAAAAGTCTACAAAAATCTTTTTTAATCAGAGATCTCAGACATTGTTTATATAGATAAAATTATTAATGAACTTAAAGGTTCTCTGTAAGTGTTGCATGAGCACTTGGTCAGCTTTTCCTTCAAAGCATGAGCCTCCTTTACAGGAGAACGCATCGACACGTTCAAATTTCATGACCTCAATTTATTAAAAATATCATAAAATACATATTATTTTTGCCTGTCAAGTAACTGATGTTTCATCTCTATTGAAAAACCCTGCTTCTGTCTACGGTGGTGTGAATTACATGCAGGTGGTTTTAATAATCTGGATGTGAAGCTCAGAAAATTCACTTAAGCAGCTGCGTAACCCGACTCTGAATACCAGCAACTTTCCCCGTGATGTAACTTTTGGGCTTACTCTGAATACTGTCCTCTGATTGGTACACAGTGATCATGTGACAAAACGGTGTGAATATTTAATAACTGATGAATTTGACCAAAACTTGGTATTAAATTTAGACTTTTGGATGACTGTGTGTGTGTGTGTGTGTGTGTGTGTGTGAGAGAGAGAGAGAGAGAGAGAGAGAGAGAGAGAGAGAGACCGAGACCTACTCACTGCAAACAACATAGCTCACATTCTTTTACTGAACAGTTAACAGTTAATGTCATTCATATTATTTCTCACAGATCTAATAAATTATTTTAAATGTTTATTCTGATCAAGACAGATTCAGATGATTCAGTTTCTGGTTCTATTCATAAAAAAACATAAATGACATCTGAATAATCATCTCAAGCTGATTATGGTTTTATGTTTATATTTAAGGTAGGAGCACTGAGTGAAAACTGAATCAGATTCTGATTGAGACATTAATTCAGATGATTCAGAATTTGACTCTCATTAAGATTCAGATCTAATTTCATGAAGAGCAGCAGTACTGAATGAATGTAGACAAACAAAGTTATGGTTAAAATTATTTACTAAATTAAATATTAAATTTGTAGTAGAACATGTGTAAGAAAGTGATTATTGATCATTATTCAGAGTTTGTGGATTTGTGAGAATTATTTTTTTTTGTTGATTGCAAAATATTCCTAAATTCAACTTAAATCCAGTGTTTAGCACTATTTATAATCAGATAAATATTAAAATATTGTTTTTCTGTTGCATATTTAAAGTAGCCAAAAGGAATGTCTGAATCTCTACCAGGAAAAGAGACAAATGTTGATATTTCATCAGAAAATTCTGGAAAAATGTTAAATGAATTAAAATTTTAAAAAATGAATTTCAGAATTTCAGTGAGCAATGCTTAGACTTGTAATGATTGTTGTTAACTTTGCACCGAGTGTGTAGACAGATGTGTGTATTATCCTGTGAACATTATGTGTAGCATTATTTAACAGTGTCCATGAACAGCAATGTTTTTATTTTTATTTATAAATTAGTACATCAGCTGAAACACCACATTCTGTGCAGAACAAATGTCTTTTTATCAGTTTAATTGTTTTTTTATATTGAGTAGATTTTTTTAAATAACTTATTTTATCATTATCTTTATTTATTTATTTATTTATTTGTGTGTGTGTGAATGTTTTTCGTTCAGATCTGAGTATTAAAGATGTGTATCTGTAACTTTATAATGTTAATGCTCTGTATAAACGTTCTCTATAAAGTGTTTGAGCTGCTCTTACACGCTCTCTCTCTTTTACACACACACACACACACACACACACACACACACAGTCTCCTGTGAAAGTATTGGAACGACAAGGCCAGTTCTATTGTTTTCGCTACACACTGACAATCAGAAGATGAATATGAGACGATGGATCAGAATTTCATCTAGATGTGTTAAACAAATTAGAACATGACACCTTCGGTTTGAACACACCCATTTTTCAAATGATCAAAACTATTGGATTTTTTTCATGTATTGGAATATTTGACCTCAAAACCTTCCAATCAGTCATCCAACATCTTAAGCACTGAGCTAGCACGGATCCCACCATGCTGTCATTCGAGTACTTTCAGAGGGGACTGTATGTACACACACACTGCACTGCTGGTTTTATGTTACTGCTGTGTTTTTATTCACTGTTTGGACTGTAAAATTTTCATTACATTTACAATAAATCAATTTCAGTCACAAGCTTAAACTCTCTTTGTACAGTTCTGTTTGATTCACAGATTCCGACTGAAGGCCTAAATCAGACAGACAGATAGACATCTACCCAGAGCCGTACCACTATACACTGCACTACTGTAAAATATAATGTAGTAATGTTGTACACGTTGTTCAATACACTTGTACTTACTAATTAAGACTTTCTTTACTTGGATGTTAATATTCAAGGCTTTAGTTATTAGTAAAATAATTAGACATAATTAAACAATTATTCATGAATTTTACCAATATCACTTGCCATAAACTGTTATAATTTAATTATCAATTAAGAATAATAATGATAAAGTTATCTGAAGGTTCAGAGTTCTTCAGTAATAGCTTCTGTTTTGATCTGAGAGCAAACACATGACTGGTTCAACAGGATAATATTTATTTAATTTATTACACAAATCAACAAACACAAGTTATAAGCAATGCATTACAGACATGGTAGTGGATTTTTTGAATGAGTGGATATTTCTCTGTGTGTGTGTGTGTGTGTGTGGGGTGGGTATGAACAAAGGGTAAACTCATGCTTGGTTTGAGAACCAAGGGATCGTTCCGATGAACAAAAGGAGGAGTGAAACAAAAACTAGGAATTTTGAGGAAGGTTTCCACACCATGTAGGTATCAGGAACAGACCTTTAAATAACTGTTATGGATTAGTAAGGAGCTCCAATGAATTTACATTTACATTTTACATTTATTCACTTAGCAGAAGCTTTTATCCAAAGCGACTTACAAATGAGAAAATTGATCCCAGTTTTTGAATGAGTGGATTAAAAGGTGGAATAAGAGTGACGTGATGCGCTTACTCTGTTACCCCCAAATAACTACAGAATCACAATAACACTTTATGGACAAATATTATCAGCTCTATAATAAAGCTAGCTTTCATATGGAGGTCAAACAGAATAATAACATTAGTATGAGATCGCATGCAGTAGCAGCTCCACCTGATTGTCCAGACAGAGGGAGACTGAGGAAATGCGCCTTGGGGCTTTTATCTCAGAGTCACCTTCCTCCTTTTCTCCATAAGATGTAGAAATAAGATGCGGTGGTGCCTACTAGTGGCAGCTTAGGTAACTACACCACACTACTTCTAGGTAGTCTACACATTTTGACTGAAGCAGGCTGAATATAATAGACCAAAATTTCTCAGGCACTGTGGATTGAGACCATTCAGTGCTTTATAGGTCAATAGTAGTATTTTAAAATTAAATTCATGTTCTGTTAAAGCCCACTTTGTTACTACAAAATATTTCAGGAAGTGTGTATATGAATAGTCTACCTGAACACTGATGCTAGCACTAACTTTCTTTTAATGTACAGTCCCCTCTGAAAGTATTGGAATGGCAAGGCCAATTATTTTGTTTGTGCTATACACTGGTCATTTGGGTTTGAGATCAAAAGATGAATATGAGACGATAGATCAGAATTTCATCTTTTATATCCTGATATTTACATCTATGGGGCAGCTGTGGCTCAGGTGGCAGAGTGGGTTGTCCACTAATCGTAGGGTTGGCGGTTCGATTCCCGGCCTGATGCTAGCATCAGGGTTCACATGACTCCACACGCTGAAGTGTCCTTGGACAAGACATTGAACCCCATGTTGCTCCTGATGACGTTAACACTTTTTATGGCAGCTCTACTACCATTGGTGTGTGTGTGTGTGTGTGTGTGTGACAACGGGTGAATGAAAACCAAAGCGCTTTGTCGAACTGCGAAGGTTAGAAAAGTGCTATAAAAGTGCAGACCATTTACCATTTGATCTTCACATGTTTGTGGAAGTGTATCATGGCACAAACAAAGGAGATTTCTGATTTCTGAGGACCTCAGAAAAAGAGTTGTTGAAGCTCATCAGGCTGGAAAAGGTTACAAAACCATCTCTAAAGAGTTTGGACTCCACCAATCCACAGTCAGACAGATTAGGCCTGTTTTGCTGCATCTGGGTGAGGACAGCTTGTTCCAGAAAAATGAATTCTTAATTATACCTGCGAATTCTAAAGGAAAATATCAGGATATCTGTCCATGATCTGAATATCAAGAGAAAGTGGGTGGGCAGTGGGTCATGCAGTGGGTGGGTAGGCAGTGATTGCAGTGGTTAAAGGCTCTGGGTTACTGATTAGAAAGTCAGGAGTCAAGTCCCAGCACTGCCAGGCTACTACTGTTGGGCCCTTGGGCAAGGCCCTTAACCCGCAACTGCTCAGTCATATAAAGGAGACAAATGTAAGTTGATCTGGATAAGAGCGTCTGCCAAATGCCATAAATGTAAAATGTCATGCAGCAAGACAACGATCCTAAACACACGAGTCGTTCTACCAAAGAACGGTGTTGTATATAAACTATACATGAAATAAACACGAGGGAGACCTAGTATGAGTAATATGTAATCTTATTGAGAATTCACTGGGCTGGTGGACTGTAAGAATGAATGTTCACCTAAGACACAACACACAGATAAGCAATGCGCAGGGGGATAACAATACATGTATTTGATTAGTGCGGCAGGCCTCAGAGCGTAGGTGGGGTACGTCTGCACGCAGGCAGAAGGTCAACTAAGAGACACACACACACACACACACACACAAAGAGACACACACACGGAGGCCTGGTGTGTATGCAGAAAACAGAAATTAATCTGTTTCATATTCTGTTTCATGAAAAACTATTATAAGGTAATGTCCATGCAAGCACTACAAAAAAAAAGAAATGTAGAACAAACATAAAACTTACTCATAATGTAGAGATGGTGTGTTTGAAAGTGTCCTTTCTCAACGAGAACTGGGACACTTGAACTCTCGTCCCCTGCCAGAAGACCCTGATATAAGAAGATATGGCCAGACATGCTATTTGGTCTCTGTAGTTTCCTCACTACTGAACCAGTGGGGTTAGTAGACTTCTTTGATAATGACTTGTACATAAACATTTGTGTTTGACTCCAGTAGTGACAGAAAATCTTGTCCAGTCCAATGTCTTTAATGCTACCACTGTGAGGTGCACTATATTTTAACATCTGCAGTGACAAAATAGGATCCTTGTCACCTAATTCTAAGTCATTTCTCTCTTGCTTTGCTTTGCGCGGGGTGGCCAAATTAGGAAGATGGCTTGGCTCAGGATCTCCAAAATCCATCAGCTTTGTTGCCTCTGATGCCCTCCATTCATGGGATTCCATTACCCTCACACAGTTCTTTGGCTATCTGCACACGCAAATTACCAGACATCACACGCTTGGAACATCCAGTGTGCAGGGAGTCATCAGTGTTTTTAATTAAACAATTGAGCAGCATTGGGTAGTTCATTTCAGGCTCTCTGTCACATTTTATGTGAATGTGGCCATGACATTCCTTACAGTTGCCTCTGATTTCTATGTATTTCTCTGTGGCTGATGGATAGACCTTGGCTCTTTTAAAGACAAATGTGCAGGGGCTTTTCGCTTCTTCCCAAATGTGACGATTTATTACATGTCCAGATGCCAGGCTTCAAAATTGTGCATTCCCTTTTTTGTGTTTTAGATAACTTGTTTTTGTATTGAACTGTTTCAGGCATGAATTCAATCCATTTCTGAAATGGAACTTCAAGATCAAAAGTCCAGCAATCTTTTGGTCTGGGGGAAAGGGACCCTGGCTCAAAATCAGTGTCATCACTACTAGTACTTGTTTCATGATCACTTTCATAAATAAACCCTAAAGCAGTCCAGATGTTGTCTGTTCAATTTAACAAAAGTACATAGAGCCTTTGCAGTGATCTTGTTTTCTAGCTGCTCACTGAGTTCTGTCCAAATGCTCTGATTAGGAGTATCTACATTACCATTTTGGACTATGGCCTCTTTTGATGAACAGAGGAATGTGAAAATGGAATCCTTGTCCACTGCTCGTTTCTTGGGCATCTGGCATAAGCAAAACATAATTACCCACTGAAATAATCCTGACGCAAAAAATGTCATATACAGTATGAACTTGTTTTCATGTATTACTGTATTTGCCCGAATACAAGCAAAATATAATCTAGTAATAATATATAAGGATATTATATCTTATATTAGGACCAATATGGTAATGTTGACCCCTAGATGCACAACGTATTCAAAAAACTAACATGGGTACCATGTGCAGCTGTAATTAACATTTCATAGCTCCATTAGCCATACTAGTATTAGCAATGAGTTTTCTGTTCAATAAACATTCACAATCTTAGCTCTCTAATGTTGTACCATTATGATTGAAGTTAATAATATTGTAACTGACAGTGTTAAAACATTGTACTTACACTGGCCAGAATTTTGATTTAGTAACTATATCAACTTTTCCTATACTAACACTAATTTCCACAAGAGCATCGTGAACAGAAGTGTCACTTACACCTAGTGGTGTGAAGTAAAGTGTAGCAGATGATTCTCTTGTAAATAAATGAAAAATTCAATCAGGAGAGACCAGTGAATGAAGTAAAGATAATGGTTTATTGAACAAATTATGAGATGATTATTCTTGAAAAGATTTCGGCAATTAGAATCTAAAAGTGCGCTCACACCGAGGAGATTTGTGCCTAGAAATCAGTGTCTAATATTTTAAATACCGAAGCAGTGACAAACTAAACTTTTAGTGGCCCAAACCAGCACAAACGATTGAGCCTATTTGGCGTGAATTTGGAGCATGGTCACCCTGGTCACCCTGACCAGTACAATGCACTTATTGAATATGAAAGAATAGTTAAAGAGAGATTTTAGAGAAAAAAAAATGCTTGTACTTGTACAGACCATCTAATAGTAATGATTTTTTTTATTATTATATTCTGGTATTTATTTTTATTATTGTTATTATTTTTCATCAATTATACATTTGAATCTGTTGACACATTTTTTTCGCAAACAAAATTCTCTCTCTCTCTCTCTCTCTCTCTCTCACACACACACACACACACACACACACACACGAGAGTCAGTTATTGCAAAATGTAGAACCTGTTGCACAGGGATCTGTGTGTGTGTGTGTGTGTGTGTGTGTGTGTGTGTGTGTGTGTGTGTGTGTGTGTGTGTGTGTGTGTGTGTGTGTCCACTGGTCCTGTCTGAGCTTGTCTGTTAAATGCACTTTAATAAAAACACCACTAACAAAGCTACTCGCTCTACATATATAATTTGATCGCCATTAACAGCAGCAATGTATAGTCTCTCTCTCTCTCTCTCTCTCTCTTTGCTGTTGCGTGTTTTCGTGGTTAAACCTTGCTCTTCTCGCTAATTCCCTCATGCAGAGTGACGTCACGCCATTGGCCACTTCCTGGGTGGATTGTGCAGGTGAAGATTAGACACACCCAGCGGGAGATCAGACAGCTGAACCAAGATCCAACTACCGGGACTTTTTTCATCCGGAGCATTCTTCCTCAGATTAGACTTTCCTCTGATCCAGTCAGACTGCTGAAAGTTATATTAGTGTTGAAAGCGCGCGCTGGTGTGTGTTAGTGTGAACACAGAGAGAGAGAGAGAGAGAGAGAGAGAGTAAGTAACTCTGTATAGAATGGGGTTTTTGCGCACGGCTGTGTGTTCCAGTTGTGTGTTTGTGCTCCTGATCCACACCTCGGTACAGAGCTGCAGTAACGAGTTTATGAAAGGCCGGGACGGGTTTGTATTGAACACGGAGGAGAGCGTGGAGGAAGGAGCGACCTACATCTCCAACCCGAGCGTGTGGACACAGGAGGCCTGTCTGAGTGCGTGCTGTCTGCACCCCCACTGTAACCTGGCTCTGATAGAGGCAAGACCGGAAGAAGACACACTCACAAACTGTTTCCTGTTCAACTGTCTGTACCGAAACCAGTTCGTCTGCAGCTTCGCAAAGAAATCCGGATTCACCAGTTACATCGTGGACTCGGTTTATGAGAAGCACCTGAGTGGTCCGGTGGTGAAGTCTGGTCAGCTATTATTCTCTCTCTCTCTCTCTCTCTCTCTCTCTCTCTCTCTCTCTCTCACACACACACATACACTCTTATTATTATTATTATTATTATTATTATTATTATTATTATTATTGTTAAAGAACACACCAAGGCTAGGATATCACTATAGATATACACTCACTATCCTCTGTATTAGGAACACCTGTACACATGCAGATTCATCCAGTTATCAGCCAATCATGTGGCAGCAGCATGATGCATGAAACTATACAGATCAAGAGCTTCAGTTATCAAACATCAGAATGAAGGAAAAAATGTGATCTGTGTGACTTTAACACGTGGTTGTGGGTTCCAGACTGGGTGGTTTGAGTATTTTAGAAACTGCTGATCTCCTGGGATTTTCACTCACAATGGTCTCTAAAGTTTACACAGAATGGTGTGTAAAACAAACTGGTCTGAGCTGACAGTCTATAGTAACTCATATAAGCACTCTTTACAGCCGTGGTGAGCAGAAAAGTGTCTCAGGACACACACCACGTTAAAAACCTTGAGGTGGATGAGCTACAACAGCAAAAGACCACGTCAGGTTCTGCTCCTGTCAGCCAAGAACAGGAATCTGAGGCTATCATTGGTACAGACTCACCCACACTGGACAGCTGAAGGTTGGAAAAAGACCAGATGATTTAAAAAAATAAAAATCTAAACGTGGATACCCTGGGACCCGCCTTGACATTTTTAAGTATTTTGTGCAATTGCTGGAGGGCCTGTACCCCCAATAATTCTCTAGAAATGCCCCTGGATGTGTGTGAAGATCAGCAGTTTCTGAAATACTCAAACCAGTCCTTCTGACACCAGCACTCGTGCCTCGGTTAAAGTCAGACTTTTCTTCATTCTGATGTTTGATGTGAACATTAACTGAAGCTCTTGATTTGTGTCTGCACCTTTATCTACAGGTGTTCCTAATAAAGTCGACAGTGAGTTGTGACAGGATGTTAGCTTAAACTTATAAAGATGAACATTAGGAATTATTCTAAATGAATCCTCTATAGAGTGAAATAGGAAGTAGTACTGTAGCTTTATTTGAAGTATAATAAAGGGGATTATCTATACAGTTGTTAGCAAAAAAATATCAGATATTCTGTTGATTTTTGAAGTAAACAACTTTCTGCAGCACTATTTTAAAAAATGACATTATATAAAATACAAAATTTTAGCTAGCTATTGAGCTAACTGTTTTAGCCTGGGAGGGCATTTATTTCACTACATCAGAATTCCAGTGGGTCAAAATTTCCATACACCAAGTTGACTGTCTCTTTAGTGGTCTGGAATTAGGGCTGCAACTTACGATTATTTTGGTAATCGATTAATCTGTCAAGTATTTCTTCTTGATTGGTTGGATTAAAAGGACAAATTTTATTTTCTTTATTTTTTAAAATAAAAATTAAAAAGTTATTTCACATTCTGCCTGACGTTGTCCTTCAAACATTGTGCAAATTGAAGGCTATGAAAAAGGTATTAAATGTGTCTGTTCATCATGTTGGTATGTTCTGAAAGCAAAGAATATTGCAAATTATCCAGAGCCAGTGGCAGAGGATCAACGCTAAGGCAGCAGTTCAGTTAATAGCATTCCGCCTTCAAGTAACTTCAGTTGCTTATGACCACTCCAAGGCCATCTGAGACTGAACACCTGAGGACCAGACTTTGAACCAGACCAGTTTTGTCTCCCAGAATGCCATGTGTCTCTCAAACCCTAACGTCTTCAGTGCATAGCAAAAACTAAAGCATTGGCTTTGCTGTTCCAATAATTTCAGAGGTTCGTTTCCCGGTCCACATGCTGCAGTGTCCTTGGTAAGACACTGAACCCCAGGTTGCTAATGTCTTGCATGGCAGCTCTGCTCTCATTGGTGTCTGTGTGTGCGTGTGAGAGAGAGAGAATGGGAGAATGAGAAACAGTGTAAAGCACTTTGTACAACCAAAAAGGTTAAAAAGTGCTATATAAGTGCAGACCATTTACAGTATGGTGAGAATTCTAGATAGTGTAAAAATGTAGTGTAGTGTATACTGCAGGCCATTTCAGTATTGTTTCACTTTCAACAAGTTCATGTCGGCTGAATGAAATGAGGCAGCGGGGTGTATTTGTCCGGCAGGCCTTTATCTTGACATATGATTTTAATTAATGTACTTTTTAATGAGAGGAAAAAAGTCTGAAAAAGTCTTGAGGTGAGTGTTGGGGGGAAAATTTTAGGGGGCGTAGCCCAACCCAGCACCCCCTTAAATCTGGCCCTGCCCAATGTATGTAAATGTTTGACCCATTGAAAATCTGATATAGTAAATTAAAGCTGAAATAAATGTCAATTAGACTAAATGTGTAAATGTCAGTTAAGCAGGTGAGACTGAGCAAGTGGGTCTCGCTCAATATCCCAACACTGGGTCTGTGGCAATCCTGGGATTTGAACTTTGTGGTCTTTTTATCACCAAATCAGAAGCTCAAACACTGAGCCACCTGTGCCCATATGTCAGATATCAAAGTCTTTCATGTAGAAAGAGGTGACACATGGTCTGTATCTTTGAATGAAATGAGTGTTGTGCTTGTGCTTTGCAGGAGAGAAGGATAAACCTCCAATAGCAAATGCAGGAGCTGACATAGTGACCAGAGCTGGAGAAGAAGTTACACTGAATGGCATTGAGAGCTGGGATGACAGAAATATCACCAAATACGAGTGGACGCTTCTGAGTGGAAATCCATCTGTTGTGATTAAGGTAACCTATTCTAACACACTACTGAGGAGTTAAAGGGTTAGGTGCTAAAGTAATGGTTAGAGGTTAAGGACTAGAAGAGGGGTTAGAGGTTAGGGGTTAAAGGCTGAAAGACCAGGTAGGCATTATGGTCCAAATGAACATCTGTGGATTAAAGGCTGAAGGAGTGGTTAAAGTTTTAGGTTCCTCTAGTCGGCTCACTTCACATGGTTAATTATTTGTATATCTCAGACTGATCTTTTGATTTGGCCAATTATTTAAAGTGACTCACTTAAAGGTCCACATTTTGTCAACATAACAAAACTGTGCAGGATTTGTAGAGGAATAAAGACCCCCACGTTGGTACCTCCTGACTGCAGACTTCCATCTGCCCCCTGGTCATACACAGGCCTTTAACCAGTCAGTGACCATGACACTGTATGGAAATTAATTATAGAGATTAATTATAGTTCCACACCATGGAGTGTAATCCCTGCAGCCCTGTAGAGGAACCTCCTTTCTGCCACCTGTACTCGTGACCTATTTCTTTCAGACATTACAAACAGCTTGAAAAATGACATTATAAATGAATCTTTCAGCTAATTAACTTTTCCTTTCTAGATTGACTTCTGAAATGTATGTATGTATTCTTTCTTATGTATGTATTATACAGTAGCCAACTTTCCATCCAATTGGCCTTTTACAGATAAAATGGTGCACGTGATGTCATCTTTAAAAATTTACATAAGTTTTGATGTTTTGTAAAAGAAATCTGCCCTTGAGTTTTTTCCATACGTAATGATATATCGCAAAATTGTGTACTTTTTGCGTCCCACGACCTCAAATCTTTGTAAAATGGATAGAGTATTGAGACAGTTAATTGAAATTGGCAGCTTTCTGTCATTTTAAGTTCACATATAATTGCAATTGTACAAAATATCATAAGATGGTGTGAGAATGGAGCAGTTGATTGATAATTTGCATTTCCATCAGCTATCATATCGATGCGCTAAACCTGTTTTTGCAACAAAACAAATCCTTGGATGGAAATGTGGTTAGTGACAGTCATGTTTTTTTGTGTATGTTTTTCTTTTGCAGAACACGCAGTACTTAGATCAGCGGCTGCTGTTAAACCTTCACCCTGGAGTTTATCATTTTCAGCTCCGTGTCACTGATTCAGCTGCACAGTCAGACACTACGACTGTCACCGTGTTTGTCCTCACAGCAGAACAGTCTGAGCGTCAGTAATTATAACGTATTAATTATATATATCTCTATCACAAACTAATGACAATACTTCACTCATTATTTTACATACCGTTATATTATGGAATGTTAAAAAGCCCCATGTTGTTTGATACCAACTGCTCAAAACACACACACACACACACACACACACACACACACACACACACACACACCCCTAACATGGGCGTGGGAAGATCAGCTCCTCTTTGAATGAGCAGAACAGGTTTAACATGTTGCTGTGTGTGTGTGTAAACATGCACTGTTATTCTCTCTCTCTCTCTCTCTCTCTCTCTCTCTCTCTTACACACACACACACACACACACACACACACACCCCAATACAAACTAATGATGTCACGTTTACTGGTGTTTGTGTGAAAGGACTCACTTGTGTTACGTGAGTGAGAGGTGTGAGAGAATCAAGACTGACAGGAAGTGAAAAAAGAGGGGTCTGGAGTGGGCGACTGAGCAACACGTCAGAGATGACAAAAGAAATTGTTGTGAACATGGTATTAAAAACTGCATCAACTGAAATTTGGAAAAAAATGTGGAAACTCTTGAGAGCTCCTGAGTGTGTGTACGGTTCCCTCTGAAAGTATTGGAACAGCGAGGCCAATTCTACTGTTTTCACTATACATTTAAGACATTTGGGTTTGAGACCAAAAGATGAAAATTATTCGATAGATCAGAATTTCAGCTTTTCCCCCCTCATATTTACATCTAGACGTGTTAAAAAACTTCGAACGTGGCAGACCACTCAATTATTGGGTGATCAAAAGTATAGGAACAGAAGTCTTAATTACTTTTATTTGGTTTAACACTTAATATTTGGTTGCATTTCCATTTTACTCGCAATAACGTCATCAATCCTGCGACTCACTGACACCAAACTGCTGGTTTCTTCTTCTGTGAAGCTTCTCCACGTTTTTCCTGCAGCTTCTTTCAGTAGTTGTTTGTTTCGGGGGTTTCTTCCGTTCAGTCTCCTCTTCAGGATGTGAAATGCTGACCAGTTGGGTGAAGGTCTGGTGAGTGACTTGTCCAGTCTAAAACCTTCCACTTTCCCCCTGATGAAGTCCTGTGTTGAGGTGGAAGTGTGTTTTGGATCGTTGTCTTGCTGCATGATGAAGTTCCTCCTGATTCATTCGGATGCGTTTCTCTATAACTCTGCAGACAAAATTTTCCTGCAAACATCTGAATTCATTCTGCTGCTACCATCACGAGTTCATCATCAATAAAGATTAGTGAGAATGTTCCAGAAGCAGCCATGCAAGACCAAGCCATGACACTACCTCCACCATGTTTCACAGATCAGCTTGTATGTTCTGGATCATGAGCAGATCCTTTCTTTCTCCACACTTTGGCCTTTCCATCACTTTGGTAGAGGTTCATCTCGGTTCCAGAACTTTTGTGGATCATCTCTGTATTTCTTTGTGAATTCCAATCTAGTCAAAATGGCTTGCTTTTCTACCATAGACAGCTCTCTGGTCTTCATGTTGGTTTATACTTTTTAACAACAAATGCAGTGTTCACAGGTAAAACCCAGGGCTCAAACCAAGAGTAGACATTCAGAGCTATTAATTATTTATACAGTCGATTTAACAGGACGATTGCTGCCTCACAGGGATCTGGGTTCGATTGTGAGCTTGGGATAGGGACAGTTTTGCATGTTTCTTCGCGGTTCTCCAGTTTCCTCTCACTGCTTTAAAACAGACAGGTAGGAGTATTGGGTATGTTAAATAGTCCTCAGGTCTGAATGTGTGTGTGTGTGTGTGTGTGTGTGTGTGTGTGTGTGTGTGCAAGGTGTTCTGAGGTGGACTGGCATCCAATCCAGGGTAAATTCTCCCATCTTGTGCCTCAGACTCCAGATCCACCACCCTGACCAGGATGAAGTGCATACTGAAAGCCCAGTGTTTGTAACAGCACCTATTTAAGATGAAATGTTTGCATTACGCTATTACATGACTCCCCTTATTGTGTGTGTGTGTGTGTGTGTGTGTGATGTAATAAACGCGTCTCCGCTGGTCATAGTAGTGATGCAGTAAATCTACAGTTTACTGGAGAAACACAAACACAGTTGTTTTTTTTGTTTTTTTTAAGTACTTGCGCGTATGTAGACTGAACACGTAATTCGTTTTCATAAATGTATGTTTACACAGGCAATAACCGTATTGTTTTCCAAAACTTGCACTTTGCAACCCGTTTTCATTTTCATTCCCCAAAACGCCGTTGTCGTGTAAACAAACAGCCAAAAAAGTTTTCCATTTTTAGTTGAAAAAGTTTTTATTGTTCTTCTTGTTTTCTTCTTATTAATATTTTGTATCTGTTTATTAGTTCATTGTTTGACCCCGAGAAAGGTGGGTCCGTGTCGTGGCTCTTTCCCTCGCTGGCACTTTAATGCTGCATCGGGTGAGTGTGAGCTCTTCACATTTGGAGGATGTAAACCAAATGGCAACAACTACTTGTCGCAGCACGAGTGTTTATCTGCCTGTAACGGCACCACAGGTACAATATAAGAAACGTATACACATTCACAATTAATATTTAATTCAGTTCTTATGTGTGTAAGACTGATGGTTAGATGTTTTTTTGCACACTTTGCTAACCTTAGACTTGTTCAGGCACTGCTCAGACTGGTCTTAACTGTGTGTGGGATAAAGACAGCTAATGGCACGTTCATACTGCAGTGAACACTTTTTCATCTGGCCTTTTCATTTTATTTTTATATATGGATACAGGTGGAAATCATGCATGTATGTCTGTAGCAGCAGTACCGTTGCCAAGCAGATGATGAGAGCAGAACAGAGTTGATTATTTCTCAACTGTGTGTGAAGTGAACACTGTCGAGTGTTGGTCATCAGTTTGTTCAGTAGCAGAATATCCTCTGAAAACAACCAGTGAAAACCACCTTTTATAAATCCTGCAGAAGACGTCCAAGAACCTAAATAACTGCATTTGAACTTTTACATTTATAGTACTCAAAAATAATAAACTCAAATAATATCTAAAAGCTTCAGCACAGCAGTATGTTTAAAGCGCTGTTTCACTGGGGCGCAGATCTGACCTAAAATTTCACATTTCACTTTAAACATTTTTATCAATACACCACCAAATGGCCCAAAGCCTTTCACTTCACTGCAGAGTGAATGTACTTTAAAGCTGTTTATTTAGGACAGAGTGAAACTGAACATCAGGAACCTGCAGAACAGAATAAACACAATATGGGTTGATAAGCTGTCTATAAATGTTTGGTCAATAATGTACTGTCTGTATGTGTGTGTGTGTATATGTATGTATGTGTGTGTGTATATATATATATATATATATATATATATATATATATATAATATATACTTTATTGATATATATATATATTATCAGTTGCAATCAAAATTATTTAACCCCCATTGCAAATCAGGTTTATTGTCAAAATGTACAGACTTTCAGCTGTTTTCAATGAACACATCAAACAAAAGCAACTGAAATAGTTCAACACAACAAAAACCCTCGAGTGACTGCAAAAGACCTGCAGCAAGACTTGGTGTAACAGACACTGAGGTTTCAGTAAACACAGTAAGGCGCGTACTAAACGCAGAAGGTTTCCATGCCAGAACTCCAAGACATTCACCACTACTGACCCAAAAGCACAAGAAAAGTCTCAAAATCATATAAATAATCCAGAGAAGTTTTGGGATTCTGTTCTGTGTCGCGATGAAACAAAACTGGAACTTTTCAGCACGATGGATCAGCGGTATGTCTGGAGGAATAAGAATGAAGAAAGAACACTCTGTCCATAGTCGAGCATGGTGGTGGCTCAGTGATGCTCTGGGGCTGCTTTGCATCCTCTGGCACTGGAAATCTGCAGCGTGTGGAAGGCGAGATGGATTCATTGAAGTATCAGGAAATCCTAGGAGAAAACCTCGTGCTCTCTGTGAGGAAGCTGAAACTTGACAATGATCCCAGCTGAAACAGGACAGTGATCCCAGGCATACCTCAAACAGGGCCATCACAGTCACCTGACTTGAACCCCATAGAAAATCTCTGGTGGGATTTGAAGAAGGCGGTTGCAGCACGCAAACCCAAGAATATTACTGAACTGGAGGCCGTTGCTCATGAGGAACGGGGGAAAATACCTCAGGAAAGCTGCTAGAAGCTCTGCATCTCGTTTGCAGCAGGTCATAACAGCAAAAGGAGCTCTACTAAATACAAAGATACTTGCCATGAAGGGGTTGAATAATTTTGAGACTGGAGAAGTTATTATAAGTTGCATTTTTGGCTGAATTTGGGGAAACCGCTTGAAACAACTATTTCAGTTGCTTTTGTTTGATTTGTTCATTGAAAACATCTGAAAGTCTGTAAAGTTTTACAATAAACCTGATTTGCAATGGGTTGTTTATTTATATATATATATAACATTTCTACATTGGCCCTTTACTATCTACAGTGCCCTCCACTAATATTGGGGCACCCTTGGTAAATATGAGCACAGAAGGCTTTGAAACATTGACTATTGTTTAACCTATTGTTTGTTTGATCTTTTGTTAAAAAAATTCACAAAAATACTCTGCTCTCTTGGATATTATGAGGGCGGCTGTGGCTCAGGTGGTAGAGCGGGTTGTCACTAATCGTAGGGTTGGCTGTTCGATTCCTGGCCCACGTGACTATACATGCCGAAGTGTCCTTGGGCAAGACACTGAACCCCAAATTGCTCCCGATGGCAAGTTAGCACCTTGCATGGCAGCTCTGCTACCATTGGTGTGTGAATGGGTGAATGAGACACAGTGTAAAGCGCTTTGGAAAAAAGCGATATATAAGTGCAGACTATTTACCATATCAAACAATTGCAAACAAAACACAGGTTTATCCAAAAAAATATATTTGTTAAATGTAGGTGTACAACAAGTATTGGCCCCCTATGAAATCCCCAATGAATATATTTGAAGTATATTTCCATTGATATTTTATATTTTTTTAGTACACCTGCATGAATAGGAACAGGAAATTGTTCGGCCATGATTTCCTGTTTCACAGGGGTATAAATATGAGGTAACACACAGGCCAAATTCCCTTAGTCATTTATAACAATGGGTAAGACCAAGGAATATAGCCGTGATGTGTGACAAAAGGTTGTTGAGCTTCACAAAATGGGAAGTGTCTATAAGAAAATAGCACAAGCATTGAAAATGCCCATTTCCCCCATCAGGGCGATAATTAAGAAGTTCCAGTCGACTGGAAATGTTATGAATCAACCTGGAATTGGACGTGTGTCTATATCGTCTCAACACACTGTGAAGAGGACGGTTCGAGTGGACAAAAAATCTCCAAGGATCACAGCTGGAGAACTGCAGAAGTTAGTTGTGTCTTGGGGTCAGAAAGTCTCCGAAACTACAATCCGAAGTCACCTTCATCACCACAAGCTGTTTGGAAGGGTTTCAAGAAAAAAGCCTCTACTCTCATCCAAAAACAAACTCGAGCGTCTTCAGTTTGCAGACACTACTGGAACTTCAAATGGGATCGGGTTCTATGGTCAGATGAAACCAAAATAAAGCTTTTTGGTAATAAACACCAAAGGTAGTTTTGGAGCACACAGAGAGGTAGCCATATTAATGCCAACAGATATTAAATGAAAACCTGACTGCCTCTGCCAGAAATCTTCAAATGGGTCGTGGTTGGATCTTCCAGCAGGACAATGATCCAAAACATCATCAAAATCAACACAAAAATGGTTTACTGACCACAAAATCAAGGTCCTGCCATGACCATCCCAGTCCCCTGACCTGAACCCCATAGAAAACCTGTGGGGTGAACTGAAGAGGAGAGTCCACCAGCGTGGACCGCGAAATGTGAAGGATCTGGAGAGGTTCTGTATGGAGGAACAGTCTCAGATCCCTCACCATGTATTCTCCAACCTCATCAGGCGTTATAATAGAAGACTCAGAGCTGTTATCTTGGCAAAGGGAGCTAGTACAAAGTAAACTGCAATACATACAAAACTCTGCCGCCAGGATCCTGACTGGAACAGGAAATACATTCATATTACTCCTGTTCTGGAGTCCTTACACTGGCTTCCGGTCAGGTTCCGTGTCGATTTTAAGATCATGATGTTGACATACAAGGCATTACGTGGCTTGGCTCCACATTACTTATCTGGTTTATTAATCCCTTACACCCCAAATCGTAGACTGCGCTCCTCACAGTGTAAACTGTTAACTGTTCCACAAGCACATTTAAAATCTATGGGTGACAGGGGCTTTTTCTGTCTCTGCGCCTTCCCTTTGGAACTCTCTTCCTCTCGAACTCAGGGAAGCTCAGACCTTTTGACATTTTTAAAGCTCAACTCAAGACACACTTTTTTAGACTTGCATTTGACTTCTGATGTCTACTTTTATTATTATTATTATTGTTGTTGTTGTTGTTGTTGTTGTACTTATTAACGTTTATAATTTTTTTTTTCTGTGTACTGCTTATTTTGTGTACAGCGCTTTGAGAAGCTGCTTTTAAAGGTGCTTTAGAAAATAAAGTTTATTATTATTATTTGTTAAAAGGGTGCCAATAATTGATGCACACATATATTTAACAAAAAATTTTTTTTTTTTTATAAACCTGTGTTTGCAATTGTTTGATATCCATGAGCGCAGAGTATTTTTGTGAATTTTTTTGAACAAAAAATCAAAAGTTTAAACGATAGCGAATTTATCACAGCCTTCTTTGCTCATATTTACCAAGGGTGCCAATATTAATGGAGGACACTGTATATTATACAGCATTATCTAATATAAACACCATATTTAATGTTAATAAAAATTAAAATAACATTTGACATTTAATGTAATACTCAATAATTACATAAATTCAAGTGCATGTTATTGTATCTGTATTATATTAGATTCAGTGTATATTTTATTTTTCTTTATTAATATTTATTATTTCTTGTTAGGGATTCCTGGAGGGAGAAAAATTAAAACAGAAGGTAATTAATTTTTTTTTATTCAGTTCAGTTTACGTTTTTTAATTGAAATATTGAAAAGATGGAAGATTGCAGAAATGAATTTAAATAAATTAATGAGTTCATTTAAGCCAGATACTAATACAGACTGTTACTGTGTGTGTTTCTACATGTGTGTACACGCAGTGTGTAACTCTTCCTGTGAGGAAGGTCAGTTTGTGTGTGCCAGTGGTTGTTGTATACACAGTAGTGTGGAGTGTGATGGACAGCCAAACTGTAGCGACGGATCAGACGAAGAAAACTGCCAACGCAGTAAGACACACACACACACACACACACACACACACACACACACAGTTGTCTTGTTATCCTTGTGGGGACATTCCACTGACATAATTATTAATACAGAAAATTAATGCTATGCTACACCTAAATCTCTCTCACACACACAAAAGGACCAGACTTATGCAGGGCTAAATTTGCTGTAGCCCAGGGCTCTTTTTATTTTATTTAATATCAGCGCTGGCATTTTTCTGTTCAATATTTTGTTGAAACGAGAGCTTTGAGTCGTTCAGTTGACATCAGTAATGTTTGGATTTATTTGATGAGTTTATGTTTGGACAATGGGAGGGAATGCAGGTGCAGTCACTTAGGGGTTTGATGTTTGATAGTCATGTAGGATAAACAGAAATTTTTATGAAGTGGATTTTTCAAGGATATTACCACAAATATATCTCGACGAGAACTTATAAAAAGTAAGGACCTCGCTTTGTATTTTATTTTAGGGATTTCATTTGGACTAGCTTTATTGTGGATATTGTTCAGTGGAGTACAGTGCTGTCTGATAACAGACCATATTGGAGTGGTGTGTGTGTGTGTGTGTACTGTGTAGATGTTTGATTCAAGATGATTGCATTATGTCTCTTTTTACTGCAGAAAAAAAAATTCCTCAGATATTCTGGTATTTCTGGTTAATAGCAGAAGAAAGAACGCCAAACTATTTTAAGACTAGATGATTTAAGAAGCCTTTATTTGTGAGATAAACATTACAACACAGTGAAATTATTTTCTTCACAATTCCCAGCTTGTTAGGAGGCTGGAGTCAGAGCGCAGGATCAGCCATGAGTCCTGACATTCATGAGGGTTAGTGCCTCTGGAGCAGAGAGGGTGAGGGATCAGCACCGCCAACCAATAATGTGGAAATGGGCCATATTTATCAAGCTGGATACGAACAGATCTCATTAGTACGACTGTTTACACAAGAGAGTTGATATTCCATAATAAATTGGAAAACCCTTTGTATTTTACTCCTGAGGGTGTGTAAATTTACACTACGTATAACTGACGTAAACCTCGACTTGATCAACTTCAAATCATATCATTTGTTTTATTTAATTGGCATTAATTAAATGATAGAAAAGCTATATAAAGAAAGTGAGCCAACACAAACCCATACATTAAGACAAATAAAACAAATCATTAAGTTGTGATGAAAGAAACGGCAGTTTATAAACGGAAGACCGGCCGGTCTGTCTGTCTGTCTGCGCAGAGCCGTAAGCCGTAAACAAACACCTCAGCTGACTGAGGATTTAGTGCTCACATTATTATTATTATTATTATTATTATTATTATTATTATTATATTAGTAAATATTTCTATTGGCATAGAAGTGAGTGAGTCAAACTAACTTCCACTTATGTCTTTCAGCCTTGACCCTGATCATTCAGTTTGCGCTCCCAGCTGTTTGTGCACTTTACCTTTTATGGAGTTTTGTGGGCGTCACTAAATGTAAATGAGCTGTGTCAGAAACACACTCTGCACTTTACAGGTGATCAACATACTAGCACAAGTGCAGAGAAAATCAGCGTTTCTGAAACATTTGAAAATCTGGTAAAACAAACAAAAGACTTATGAACATTTTCTCATACAGACGATCTGTGTCTCTGAAAAGTTGGGGATCGTCGCTAAAGTGTGAAAACCAAAAAAAGTGTAAAGATTGACATTTACCAAACGTGTGATTTCAGTAGAGTCTTGCTAAAGCTATGCAGTGCTAATCACTCTGACCGCCTCCTGCTTACAGACACACTGATTAGCTGAATGTTTCTGTTGGAGAGTTGAACATATTAGAACAGCAGCTCTATAACACACTATTATGGCGTATATGAACTTTATTTATAATAACATTTATGAAATTATCTAATTATTAATAATGAATACTATTGGAGAAATAGAAATTCAGTTAACATATGAGAGTGGCTGTGTAGTTGCTAAGTCCATGTTATAGCAGCCTTGATTTTATTTTATTTTTTCTGGTTGGAGCACTTGTCATGGTAAATGTATAGAGCTCCAACAATGGTTCAAGCCCAGGGGCCTACACCATGATAAGTCTGCTCCTGACTAACACACACACACATATGCACGTATGCGCACACACACACACACACACACACACACTTAAACAATTTTTATGTATTTTGTGTGTTTGTTAGTGAACAGGACTTTGGCTCAGTTACTGAACATCGATGTGAATGAAGAGAGAGGTGAGTTAACCAACAAAAACAGTGACCAATCAGAACAGAGAACCAGAAGCACAGTGACCAATCAGAACACAGACTGCAGTGTGCTTGATTTTAACTGTAGTGTAGTTTGGCTCTGATCATTTATATTTGTGTTGTTCTCTGTGTGTGTGTGTGTGTGTGTGTGTGTGTGTGTGTGTGTGTGTGTGTGTGTAGCCCGGTGTGTGGATCCTCCTGTTACTGGGCCGTGCAGAGCAAGCATGCCACGTTGGTTTTATGATCCATTAAAGCAGAGCTGCTTTGGCTTCACGTACGGAGGCTGCAGTGGAAATAAAAACAAATTTGAGAAGAAAGAGGAGTGCATGAACAGCTGCTCAGGGGTGACAGGTACCGAGATCTAATTTCATCATATAAATAGAATCTAATTATATCAACATTTGTACTATACACACGTATAAATATAAACTAATGTGTTATTTCTTTATGAAGAGATGCTCAGGGGTGACGGGTACCAAGATCTTATTACATTTTAAACAAATATAATGTGTGAATCTGAGTATGAGTGCAGGAAGAGCTGCTTCCGTATCACAGCTACAAACACATTTACATTCATTTATTTATCAAAATCTTTATTAAATCAGCTGACTATTTTTTTTAAAGAACATTTTCTACAAATGTTCATGCACAGTATTAGGGGGAAAAAAAGTAATAATGGCATGTGCAAAAGTTTGTACACATTTTTATTTGTGAGGTCTCTGGAATTACTGAACTTGTTAGGCTTTAGTTAACTCTTTAGGACTCGTTACCCAGGTCACGGTCTTGCACTCTGGAATTCTTATTCCTAATGCAATCAGTTCTGACTCTTCATATCTCGTGCCAACATTCAACACCCATGAGCTCTTCTAAGCAGCCAGAGGCTTTTTGGGAACAGCTGCTATGGACTGAAGAATTAAAAATGAAACTCTGACTGCAATCACCAATGTTATTTTTGGAGAAAAAAAGGAACAGCATTTGATTAAAAAAGAAAAAAAAAAAAAAAAAAAACCCCACCTTGCTAACTGTTAAGCATGGAGGTGGATATGTCAGACTTTGGGGTTGTGTGGCAGCCAGTGGTACAGAAAATGTTGCACAGGTAGGTGGAAGAATGGATTCCAGTGACTAAGCAAGTACGTGATAGTGGTAGCTCAGTGGCTAAGATGTTGGGATCGGAAGGTCATGAGTTTAAACCCCAGCACTGCCAACTGCCATTATTGGGTCTTTGAGCAAGACCCTTAACCCTCAAATGCTCAGGAGATAAATGTAAGTCGCTCTGGATCAGGTCATTTGCCAAATGCCATAAATAATTGATCAGCAAATTCAATTCAATTCAATTTTATTTGTATAGCGATTTTTACAATAGACATTGTCTCAAAGCAGCTTTACAGAAATAGCAGCTTTACAGAAATAATGTGATGCAGTCAGGAACCTGAAGCAGAACAGTTATCCAAAACAAATGTCAAAAGGCACCATGAACTACTTAAAAAAACAAACAAACAAAAAAAACATTTAAGCTGACGCTTTTTGAACGGCCCTCACAGACCCCAGACTGAACATCACTGATCAAAAATATTGGAACATGTGACTGACAGGTGTTTCTTTCTGCCAAGGTGTGTCCTGATAAATTGATTTTATAAAGAATTAATATCTGTGAATGTCTACTCTTGGTTTAAGCTTTCAGTTTCACCTGTGAAGACAGCATTTTTTGTTAAAAAGGATAAACCCACATGAAGATCAGAGAGATGTCTGTGGGGGAAAAGTGAGCCATTTTGAAGCTGAGAAAAGAGCTTGCACAAACATTGGGCATAGCCAATACAACAATTTGGAATGTCCTGAAAAAGAAAGCAACCACTGGTGTACTGAGGAACAGACACCGAATGGGTCAGCTGATGACAGAAACATTGAGAGCTGTGAAGAAAAACCCAAAAACAACAGTTAGTGACATCACCAACAACCTCCACAGGGCAGGGTGAAGGTATCACAGTCCACTGTTCGAAGAAGACTTCGAGAGAAGAAATATAGAGGCCGTACCACAAGATTCAAACCATTCATCAGCAGTAAGAATCAGAAAACCAGACTGGAATTCACAAAGAAATACAGAGACGATCCACGAAAGTTCTGGAACCAAGATGAACCTCCACCAAAGTCATGGAAATACCAAAGTGTGGAGAAAGAAAGGATCTGCTCATTCATGATCCAAAACATATATGTTTTGATCCACCAAGCTGATCTGTGAAACATGGTGGAGGTAGTGTCATGGCTTGGTCTTGCATGGCTGCTTCTGGAACATTCTCACTAATCTTTATTGATGATGAACTTGTGATGGTAGCAGCAGAATGAATTCAGATGTTTACAGGAACATTTTGTCTGCAGATTTATAGAGAAATGCATCCGAATGAATCAGAAAGAACTTCATCATGCAGCAAGACAACGATCCAAAACACACTTCCACCTCAACACAGGACTTCATCAGGGGGAAAAGTGGAAGGTTTTAGACTGGACAAGTCAATCACCAGACTTTCACCCAACTGATCAGTATCTCACCTCCTGAAGAGGAGACTGAAGGGAGAAACCCCCGAAACAAACAACTACTGAAAGAAGCTGCAGGAAAAACGTGGAGAAGCTTCACAGAAGAAGAAACCAGCAGTTTGGTGTCAGTGAGTCACAGGATTGATGACGTTATTGCGAGTAAAATGGAAATGCAACCAAATATTAAGTGTTATTTACTTCAAGACTGATCTGTTCCTATACTTTTGCTCACCAAAATATTGTGTGTTCTGACACAAAAGGTTCCATGTTCTAAGTTGTTTAACATGTCTAGATGTAAATATCAGGAGATAAAAGCTGAAATTCTGATCTATCTCCTCATCTCCATCTTTTGATCTCAAAACCAATTGTATTTGGTGTACAGCACAAAGAAATGAATTGGACTTGTGTTCCAATACTTTCGGAGGGGACTGTATATGTGGGTTTTATTTGTGTCTGTAATGTTTATTTATTGTGTTATTTTAGAAAGTGATGTGTTTGCAAAAGGTGTGTTTCAACGGACTGAGGAACCCAATGAACCTCATACAGGTGAGTCTTCTCTCTCTCTCTGTGTGTGTGTGTGTGTGTGTGTGTGTGTGTGCGCGCGCGCGAGCCTGTGTGTGTGCGCGAGCGCGTGTGTGTGTGTATGTATGTGTGCCCGTGTGTGTGTATGTGCGCGTGCCCGTGTGTGTGTATGTGCACGTGCCCGTGTGTATGGATGTGTGCGCGAGCGTGTGAATGTGGACTCAGTTTCATTTCTCTGTCTATTTAAGGTTCTGTTGCTACTGGAGTCATCATTGCAGTGTTGATCTTGGCTGTGATCGGTCTCGTCGGTTGCTATTGTGTGAAAAAGAGGAAGTCAGAGTCTCGGAGTGTTCCAGCTGCAGTGAATCCTCCAGTACCACTGACTGAGGAGTCACGCACACTGATCTAAACACACACACACACACACTCTCTCCAATTTCATTCGTATGTGTGTGTGTGCGCACACATATGTAAACACTCACACGTTGTGTTTTATAAATTGCATATATAGTTTTTTTGTGAAGTTGTGTAAATAATATCTTCAGTTATTATAAACTGCTTAAACTCAATTTTTATTGATGTTCTTTGTATTGTTTTGTTTCTCAGGTCGATTTAGTTGTTTTAGTAGTTATCTTTTTCTGTTTTTCAGATTATGGACAAATGTATTTTATGAAACTTATTTTATAGCTTTTTAAAATGTTTCAATAAAGGGAATTTCACAAATCTGAATATCAGTATATAATTACACTGTGCATAATTATACAGTAATAAAACATGATGGAATCAGGTTGGAGCGATAGGGTTGGGTTTTATGGCATGTGGATTGGTTTAGTGGACCGTGTTGGTTCGAGGGATGGTGTTGAGTTTTGTGGGAAGGTTCAGGGTCAACAGAAGGGGTTGGAATGGGGGTGGGTTTGTGGGATTTGAAGTCAGTTTTGACAGATGGGGTTGGACAGGTTAAATGAAAATAGCATGTTAATAACCTGATAAAATTACACCTTATACTGATAAAAGAAAATTGTCATAGACCAAGAATGCTCTTCAGTACTATAAATTCTGTTGTGAATCCACCTGTTTGTGGATTACTGTGAGTCAGTAGATATGTGTGAAAGCTTTTGCCTGTTTTTTGTTGATGAGGAAAATTATACAGAATATCAGACCTTTTACTTGTGATGCCGCTGTTCCTTCATATTCCAGTGCTGTCTTTAGCTGGTTTAACTCTGTTTCCTTTTCTTTTCTACACGATTGTTGACCAGTTAAAGCCTACTGGGTCTCTCTGTGACCTCATTCCTCCCCGCCTTTTTAAAGAAGAATTTGATGTGGTTGGCCCTACTCTTCTAGTTTTTAGTGTCTGGAATCAGGAGCTGTACTTGATTGTTTAAAGCATGCTATTGTTAAACCCCCTTTAAAAAGTCTTAATCTGGATCCAATCATTTTATCTAATTTTAGGCCCATATCTAATATTTCCTTTTTTTTTAATCTAAAATTTTGGTTCTTCACCAGCTGCAGAGCTTTTTGGAGGACAGTAAGGGTTTTGATGTTTGATCAGGGTTTAGAAAGCTTCACCCTACAGAGACAGTAGAAGTTTTAAATTATGTTTTAATGGCCGCTGACTCTGTGACTCTGTAGTACCGGTACTTTTGGATGTAAGTGCTGCATTCGATACAGGTGACCATGAGGTCCTGATTTCTCGGTTAGAGCAAGTTGTGGGCATCAGAGGAACGGCTCGAAGTTGGTTTTAGTCATACCTTAAAAATAGAAGTTTATCGATCGGTACAGTAGGATGCCACTCGGGTGTGGTCCCCCTGACTTGTGGAGTCCCCCAAGGCTCTATTTTGGCCCCTTTATTGTTTTCTCTCTATATGCTTCCTTTAGGATCTGTTTTTGAAGAGAGCATGGCTTGTATTATCATTGCTAACCTTAACCCTATACACAACTTTATTTGGCCCTGAAGCGTAGACTCTCTTGGTGCCTGTCTTTCCGATGTCAAAGTCTAGATGTCATTAAATTTTTTAATCTAAATGATTAAAACAGAGATCATCGTGTTTGGCTCTTCTGAAGTCCCAAACATTTCTCACTTAAATTCTGGTGTTTTATCTTCTTCAGCTAAATCGTGTGTAAAATAATTATTTGGTAGTGCACTTAAATTTGATAAGCAAATTAATTTAGTTGTCAAATCAAGTTTTTACCACGTAAGAGCGCTGGCTAAAGTGAAGACTTTTCTCTCTTTTAAACACTTTAAAACTGCGATTCATGCTTTTATTTCTCAGAGACTTGACTACTGTAACTCCCTGTATTTTGGAATAAACAGTTCTTCCATATCTAGATTACAAATGGTCCAAAATGCGGCTGCAAGACTTTTAACTGGTGTTTGAAGACACAAACATATTACCCCTGTTTAAATGTCATTACGTTGGCTCCCAGTCCACTTTAGAATCGATTTTAAAGTGCTTCTGCTTGTTTTTAAATGTTTAAACCCTCTTACCTTTCTGACTTCTTGTGTGAACACCATCCAGTGAGAACTCTCAGGTCCATCAGCCAGAGTCTGTTAACTATTCCTAAGTCAAAGTTAAAATCGAGGGGTGATCGAGCTTTTGCCATAGGCGCTCCTAAACTTTGGAACAGTTTATCGATCCATATTAGAACTGCACCAACAGTATATATTTTAAAATTAAAATAAAAAACTTCTCTTCACTCTGCCTATAACTGGTGAAGTCCTTTGTTTGCTGTTTTTTTTCTCACTGCTTTTTTTTGTTGTTGTTTTTTGTTTTGATGTATTTATAATTCTTTTGAGAACATTGTACAGCACATTGTTTAACTTTAGTTGTTTTAATTATGTCTTATAAATAAAGTGAGATTAGATGGGTTATATTATAAATCCTGATCTACTTTTCTTTTGCTTTAAACTCTAAACTCCAGCAGCTACTTCACCTGCTCTCACCTCCATCTCTATGTGCTTATAGTGTCGCTATCTGGCTACTAGCTTAGCTTTCTAACAGAAACAGGAAACACAAAGCATCCTGATTGGCTAATCCTGTTTCTCATCACAGCAGCTGCTCTCAAATATCTGTTATCTTGTAAAGATGCACACACTTAAATAGTCTCTGTTGGCTTTTCTTCTTTCTAGAAACATAATATTCTAATTTCAGAGCATACTGTAGGTAATTGATGTTAATGGATAGAAAGTTAAATATTAATAATAAAAAGGCTTTGATTACAGACCTTCTGCATCTCACAGAAATGCTGATGTGGCCAGGGTAGAATCTGAGTTTCACTCCTGCTCTAATATTTTATAATCATGACTTTTTAATCAGTTTCCTTCTCGGTTTCAGTAAACTCATCTGTCTGTCTGTTTGTGTACACAGTTGGAAAAGCATTTGCTGATATTTTGGCTCTCCCACTCTCCTCACATCCCAAATGCTCCCTATTCACTATTGATTAATCTTTATTCTCTAGAGGCCTGGTCCTAGAGAACCCCCTGTCCTGCAGATTTGAGTGTTTTCCTGCTCTAACACACTTAATTCCACTACTCTGCTCATGAGCAACCATCAGTGTGTTGGAGCAGGAAAACACTAAAACTGCACACTCTGCCCTGTTCACCACATAATGCATTATATGTGGGCATGTGTGAAAGGACTCAGGAAATCCCACAATGCACTGCAGCAGGGTTACCGCACACTGGATGACAAGCTAATTTTGAATAATCTCATTATAAAACAGTGACGTTGTGATGACGTGTGTTCTGCAGGGTGAGAAAGGTCACACCTGTACTTACACACTAATAGCGTTAATGACATTTCTTCAGTCATGTAACTTCTGTCTTTGTATCAGTATTTATTTCTCTAAATATATAAGTCTACATACTGTTTAACTTCACACTGAAACTAAAATCTGACTTTTAGAAAGTGTGTGTCCCTGTGCAGGCTAGTGTGTGTGTGTGTGTGTGTGTGTATGGTACAGCAGTGTGTATTGCAGTAGTGTATAATTCAGTAGTGTGCAGTATAGTGGTGAGGTTCAAGGTTTCAAGGTTCTTTTTGTCACATACATATTACATACATGTGATGTAATGTAATGAAATGTTTTTCCTTAATTCCTTGTCCCACAGTGCAACAACAAACAAACCAACAACAATGTAAGGAAATGCACACAAATAATAAAAATACAATATAATAAAATATAGTAGACTATATATGAATGTAATGTGAATAGAATATAATGTAGAGGAACAAATATGCAGAGTTGTACAGTGTATACAGAAACTATACAGTGTGCAGATTTTTTCCCTATAGTGCAGACTGTTTTGTGCGTTTGTGTGTGCCCTGGTCCTGCATCACCGATGTAGATGTCTGTGATGCAGAGGAGAGAAGTCCTGACCAGGCCAGAACCTGGCCACACGTTGTAGATGGTAGTGACGCTAGCATGCCCTTGCCACCAAGTTGTTTGTGTGTGTTGTCCAGAAGAGGTATTCTGTGAGGTGGACCCCAAGGTATTTAAAGCTGCTCTGGGGGTCTCTGGTGCTCAGGGTGAGTGTGGAAGAGGTGTGGTTTCCCATCCTGACCACCTGGGAGCGTTTGATCAGGAAGTCCAGGATCCAGTGTATGCCCCCAGGTGGTCAGGATGGGAAACCACACCTCCGCAGTGTGCACTGAAATAGTGTGTACTACGGTAATGTGCAATATTAGTGTGTATTGCAGAAGTGTGTACTGTACTGTATATAAACTAATCTTTTATATGAAAGAATGGGGGGGGGGTTCTTTGTTTATGTTATGAAAAGTAAGAGTATTTGGGTTTGGAATGACATAAGGGGAAGTAAATCATAACAGAATTTTTATTTTTAGGCGAACTATCCCTTTAACTTAGCCAATTAACCTAATTAGTTGCAAAATGTTCCTCCAGCTGTTTCTTTTTACTAACACTTAGTTTTCCGACTTTTGTTGCCCCGTCCCAACTTTTCTGAGATATGTTGCAGCCATCAAATTCAAAATTACCTTTTTTTTTTCTTAAACTGGTACATTTCCTCATTTTAAACATATGTGTTTTCTATGTCCTCTTGTGAATAACATTCGGGTTTATGAGATTTGCAAATCATTGCATTCTGTTGTTATTTACATTTTACAGTGTCCCAACTTTTTTGGAATTTGGGTTGTATTTCTTTTTGAACACTACTTCTTTGCCATCTAAAATACACACACAAAAAAACTAATGACTAATACACAAATCTGTTTTATTGGCATTGTGGTAGGCATAAAGCAGATTGCAGCATGAAATGCAATACAATGGGGATAGAGGGATTTATTACCTTATATACCTGCTGTATCATACTTGATACACACATTTTCAACACGGTTTTACTATAAAATAAGATAGGAAATGTAATGATAAGTTGCTTCAATAGAGTAAATATTCATATTGAATATTTGAAAGATATAAATGTTATTCTTGCCGTAACTTTTTCAAAATTAGAAAAGATTTCCCTGCCAAAAAAAAACTTGAGTCGTTAGATGAAAGCAGACATTTGGGGCATGGCCTTTAAAGGCCTACTACTGTCTGCAATGTCCGGATAATCCACCAGAGGGCAGAAAGCTATCAGACACCATACAACAGGTTTTTCAGGAAAGTATTGATCATGTTGACGACGTAGAAGTCTCAGAATCTCATGCATCAAATATGATACAAATGGCGCTCCAGGAATGAAAAAAAAATAGTTAAAAGAACTAGATTTGCAAATACTATGTATTTTAATTTTAATAAAAGACTCCTAATCACGACCAAAAACACACTTTCGTCAAAGCCACACGTTTTACTATGTTCTAGTTTAAGTCTGAGGATAATAACTCTCCCACTTGTAGTTTTCTGAAACATTTTCTTAGATAATTGAATTAACTGGAAGACTGACAGTAAAGCCAGGTCACCACCTGGGGGGAGTGTGTGTGTGTGTGTGTGTGTGTGTGTGGGGGGGGGGGGGGGGGGGGGGTTATGGCTCTGGGGTGTAATTATCTGTAAAGGAAACAGAAATTATTAGTTCACCTCTTAAGTCTCGTCATTACTTCATTTAACACGTGACGTGATATCTGCTTTATTCATAATTCCCAACCTTCCTTACAAACAAGCAGGGAGTTAGGGTTTTTTCCACTATAACAAGTATATGACGCGTTTCTGGTCTCAAATTTTAGCTTTTTTAAAAAAATTATTTTTATTTATTTTATTTTTTTAAATTTCTTACAATGTATAAATTTTTGAATTTCTGTTATGATGGTTCTTTTCCATAACACCGAATCCGGTAATAAAGAGTGAGTTAATGATTTAAACTCTATCACTTTGATGGGAAAATCACGTTGAAAAGCAGGATACTTGTTTACAGTACATGAACTTTTACCTTCTCTTCAGAAAATATCATACAATACAAAAGGAATGAGAAAAGAGCCCCAGCCTTTGCGGCGGTCACGTGACGCAAGAAGGTCCGACTCGGACCAGGATATCCAACTGAGTGCTGAATTAATCAGTTCAGTTTCTCATAATTAGTCCTTGGCTGCATTATCTATCATTATCTATCTGCACTATCTACATTATATTTCCGTGTTCGGAATATGATCAGAGTTTGAGTAAGTAGTGTTACTGAAAAGGTAACATTTTTATTTAATTCTGATCAAATGAATTGAATAAAGATCCGATCGATTTTGCTGAAGGGTATCTAAGGTCCAAGTCAGTGATATGATCCGATCTTCCCATCACTACCGGGTGGGTCGGTCAGACCGACCGAAGCTCCGCCCGCGCATGCGCACAAGCCGATTTTCGAAAAAAGCGGTCACTTGAGGAAATACAGCTGATTTAATAGGAGTTGTGTGTTCTCAATAAGAAAATAGCGCATTCTCCCATACACACGTACACATGCACACACACACACACATATACTGATACACACATTTCCACACACACACTGCGGAGATTCTCGGCGTTTCTGCGCTGTTTTATCGGATTAAAGTGCGGATTTAGTGAAACGTTAATCTCGGTAAGTAACTTAGTTTCCTGTGCGACTTCCTACATTCTTTACCACACACACACACACACACATACTTGGAATTGTGTGTTTATTAAACAGTTTTAAAACCAGTGTGTTGATGGAGATCACCTGTGTGTGTTTGTTTATATATATATATATATATATATATATATATATATATATATATATATATATATAATATTTGTGTGTCAGCTTTACTGGGGAGGTTTTGGTGTATGTACAGTTTCATGGTTGTTAATGCTGAGTAAATCAAACAGGTGTGTGAGTGTGTGAGAGAGAGAGAGAGAGAGAGTGAGTGTGTGTGTGTGTGTTCAGGTTTAGTGAGGGTTTGATGAATGTTCAGGTGTGTATGAGTGTACCATGGTTCAGTAAGATTTGCAGAGGTAGCTTATGTGTTTTATAAACAGAAGATTGTTTTGAGTTTGGAGTTACTGCTCATCAATGCTGCTGTTTAACAGTAAAGTGTTGGCCAGACTGCTTCCTCTGAGAGTTTAACATGGTACTCATTAACACATTGCTGTAGTGCTACTGCTAGGGAACACTTCTGGTCTTTATCTAAGCACAGACTACACACTACACCAGGAGAATGCTACCTACTACTCTAACCCCAACTCCAACAACATGGAGTCTTTTAAAGCATCTATGATTAGCTTAATCAGCAAGTGAAGTCCATGTTGCTGCTGCTTTAAAAAACATCTTCTCATGTGTAAAGCAGAAACTGAAAAACCGATGGAAGATTTGGGCACAGTGGTGAACACCTGCAGATCAGGTGACATAGCATTCAGGATAGCAAGAAATGAAAATCCATGACCACTTCTGGAGGCTGGAGATATGTGAAGGATGTGGAAGGGGATTCTGGTCAACACCTTCTACTGAAAAAAACTTTGCCCTGCCAGATTTGCTGAATGACTTGTGAGCACAGAACAACAGGCCACCAACATCTCCACTATTTTATATATATATATAACTATTGGATATTTATGCCACAATAGAAGGGAATTAAGAATGGTGAAAACAGAATGGAGAAAATCACAAGTAGATGTAGATCATTCCACATGGAAGCCTTTTTCCCCCACCACCATCATCTCTAAATCATGAAGACAGTCACTTGAGTCAACTTCCAACTTTTCTTTATTTCCTTTCTCAAATATGAATGTGCTGTTTACAAGTTCTGTTCCTCTTACCTAAAACCAGCTCCTGGATCCCATCCATCCTGGTTTAAAACACTCACACTGTACAGAAACTGCACTTATGGTTAAAAGCTCCATGCCAATAGAACAGTTATCTTGTCTCTACCGGAAGTTTCTGCAAAGTTAGACAGAGTTAACTAACAGGACTAACCTGCTGCGTATGCCTTGCAAGTACCAGGAGAACATGCTTACTGAAGAGAAGTGAATGAATGGTTTACTTGTTGGTGTTATTAGTTTTAAACTATTTTGGTGATGTATATAAAGTACCTTAAATTCCACACTTGGTGCACAGCACTGTTTATTGTTTTTGTTGATGTGTGCATGTGTTATTTGAATATGTGTACACACACACACACACACACACACACACACACACACAGAGCTTGTTTGTAGTTTGGTGTGGTCATGTGACTCAGCGCTGTCCGGAGAGAGACAGGCTGTTTGTTTATTGTTTATTTTCAGCTGTGAGATTTAAACTTCATTTTATCTTCTTCGTGTATAATAAGTGTATAATGTTTATCGTGACATTTCACAGCACTTTATTCTCATTTAACCAGGTTCTAGACTGTACTGTGTGTTTGCCTGCTGAGCAGCTGCTGTTCTGTGCTGGTGAGTTTACACAGCTCTCATTTTCATTGTGTTCAGTATCATCAAGAGGCATATGCTGATATATAACGTGTATATTGTGATAGTTGCCTATTATTACAAAAGTTTGATATCATGGTTTACGATATTACAATTTTTACTGTTAATGTTTAAAAATGACTGCATTTTCAGCTCTCAGACTTTTAACTAAATCCTGCTTTATTTTTGTGTGTGAAACTTGGAGATGTTGTGTGCAGGTGTTCACTGCAGTATCTGGCATCTTATTTCACGTGTAATGTCAGTGTGTCCATTATGGGGCTGTGTGATGTGTACTAAACACAAATATACATCAAATCAGAGTTTGGAAAATGAACAAGTTTGCCATTTAACTATGTTAGAGAAAATGGAGAGAGAATTTAGTTGTTTACACTTTAACTGATCATTTGTGAAAACAATTATGCTGAACTTTTTACTGTCATTATTCTTATTGTCTTGTTGTCATTTCTCATTCACACCTCTTCCTCTAAGTGTTTCTCCTCTCCCTCCAGTCACTTCTTTACATTTGTAATGTTCTGATGATTTAATTTCTCACTGCTTACCCAAACTGGTCCATGTAGCTTTAGGGCAATTTGTGCAATCTCAAGCCTTGACTACTGTACATTGTTTTTAAATCCAGGTTTATAATATATGACCACTGTAAGAATTGAGCATTTTATTATGTCATCGCCATAAGTATGTGTAATGTAAGAGACAAAGGAATTTTCCTTGTACTGACATACGTGTCTAGTGGGAAGTGATTTGTTATAGGAAAATGATCCACGTCAGGGAGGTGTGATACTAGATACTGGGAGGTGTGATACTAGATACTGGTTTTGCAGCATTGTTCAAACACTCGGCTGCCTATCTTATGTACATCTGGAAGATTTAAACGCGACATTCGCTAGATGGTATGTCAGAGCCAAAACATCTCTGTCCGTCAGATTTCGAACTGCAAAATGTTTAGCGATTTTATGCCCCGTGACGTTAAACACACTGATAAGCTGATAAGTGCAGAAAACAAAGCTGAACTACGCTAATGAAAATTTATTTAAATATGGCTCCCAGTAACATTGCAAAATATTAGCACACAAATTCCATCTTCATTATTTCTAATATTCATTTCTAAAAAAATTTTTTAAAAATGAATGAAACAAAAGTGGGCATTGTGAGCTTCTCTCCCAACCCCATTTATAAATCAAGCAACCCCATGTCTGGGAGCTCCTGGTTTAGCGTTTTAGGATTTAGGTTGAACCCCAGATTATTTCACTTAAAACATATTAGGTGGTTAATTTCGAAACGAAAGTTTGCCTGCTGCCTTGAAAATGTGAGTAAACTGAAACTGAAAATAATTTTTGTTTCAACTCAAAAAGTTACATTTTACCAGTTTTACTAGTCAAGAATGGATTACTTTCATTTTAATTTTTGGAAACTTATAAACTTGTTGAATATTCAAAACTTGTCGTGGCAATTGGAAGAAATAAGTTCACATAGCTTAATGGGCGATCGTGTTTTACAGTGTTCATGGATTTACAGAATCTATAACTTCACTTCCAGCCTCAATCAGAAACAGTTTTACAGGATCCTCAGAAAATCACACCGTAACCTCCATCCGTCAATAATATAAACACCCTCATTATTTGACCAATAACATTATACACATCCTTGTTTTCAATTATAGGACTTTTGATCAAGTACACATCGCGTATACACACACACACCCCTTTAAAAAATAACCCAGACAGTCTTCAAGTTTTTGAAAAATCTCACTTCTGGTTTCTGCCAGTGTTGATTCTGAACATTTTAGTCTGATGTTTTGGTTTGGACTTGATTCTATACAGTTTACAAGTTTGACTTAGCCAAGTGTATTCTGATTGGCGATTTCCCAACCAGGTCTTTCACTCCATGTTTGAGTCACCTTTTTTTTTTGTTTTTGCTGCACTGATTTAAAAAAAAAAATTAAACCTGCATTTGCATCCAAATCCTGTGTGATCTTCTTCTGACAGAAGAATTTCATTCATGAAACAGGTTTTGGTGAATTCCATCAGGCTCCCTTCTGCTGAAGGGCAAAGTGTAAGGGAACAACAACAGCTGGCCACCACCCATGCTATGCTAGATGAGCTAATTTACCACTTAAAGCAGTTCGATTTCCTTTCTTTCCCTGCATGTACGCAGTATCAATTCCACATATCACACCTGAGTATCATCATGGTGCCGCCAATATAATAATAATAATAATAATAATAATAATAATAATAATAATAAACCAGGGACACGCAGAGAGTTCCGCAGGAGCTCAAATGTAAAAAAAAAAAAAAGGGCTACATCACCGAAGAAATATAGAAATAATTACAACACAACAGCAACTTTTAGTGGAGAGATGAATCCAAAGAATCATTAAAAGAACATTTAAATATTATGAAATGTATTACCCTCCACAAATGTAGTGACACACCCACTGTATGTCACTCACTGTAAAGTCAGTAAAACTATTCATTTCTCAGTTAAAAGTACATTTGGCAGCAGCACTTTATGTCCATAAAAAGGCAGCACTGCTTGCTGAACTGGCTTTTTACTCTCAAAATTTTAAGATGTCCCTTTCGCTTCCTCCTTCATCAGTTTTTCTTTAATTTTCTGCACTCTGTCTGTTTGGCATCGTGCATTCACTGACTATATAACGTGTTTTTTTTTTATATATATATATATATATATATATGGAAGATTCATTAAAAAAAAGAACACACTGTTGAGCTCAGGAACACTGAAAACAGTAGGGTGATTACAGAAAACAACTGTGGTGAATGACTGATGAATTATTTCCCTGTTAAAGAAAAACAACAGTTCTTGTATTTCCTCCTTTGTTGCTTGTATTTCCTCATTTGTTGCTTGTGTTTCCTCATTTGTAAGTCGCTTTGGATAAAAACGTCTGCTAAATGAATCAATGTAAATTCAACAGTTCAGGAGGTAGACATATCTGTGTCAAGGTCAACAATCAAGAGAAGACTTCACCAGAGTAAAAAAAGTGGGTTTACCCCAAGATATACACTACTGGTAAGCCTTAAAATCAGGAAGAGCAGAATAGAGTTTGTAGTTGCACTGTATTTGACTTTCTGAAGGCAAAACTGAAGGCAAAATGCCACAAAAACAAGCCGTAAAGGCCTGGCTGGGCATCACCAGGCAAGAAACCCAGCTTCTGATGACATTTATGGGTTCCAGACTTCAGGCAGACATTCACTGCAAAGTATTTGCCACCAAGTATTAAAAATGACAATTTACGATTACGTAACTTGTCAAATTAAAATTAAAACTACATATTTAACGTGCTATAATTCCTTCACCATTCACCCAATTTGGATGTAATTAAATTAAACCAGATTAAAGATGAAAGTCTGCACTTTAAGATTTCAACTCCAATATGCTATGGTAGCTACAGCTGACTTGTAACCACCAGTTTCGGTACTATTACATTGATTGGCTGTGTTTATTATTTGGCGTAGATTGTGTGGAGCATCTGCTATACAGGTCCCTGTGAATGGGCTGCTACTACAGTGCATTAATATACACTTATCCTTAATATATGCAAATGTAATATATATCTATCCATCTATTTAATCTTTCTATTTATCTGTCTCTGTCTATTAGGGCTGCAACTAACGATTATTTTCATAATCGATTAGTTGGCTGATTTTTCGATTAATCGGATGGAGAGAGGGCAACCTTTCAGTACCATTTTTATTGTTTATTTAAAATAAAATCCACAAACTGAGTGTTACAAATATAAACTTCAGACTAAAACTTTACACAACTGTATGTCCAATTATATAAGACTGAAACGACCCCAATACACACACAGCAGAATATATATTATTAATTTATAACTGTAGTTTAATTCAGTGGTTTTTGTGCATCCATAAAAAAAAAATTATGCATAAGTACTTAGTTTATATTTACATTATATATATATATATATATATATATATATATAACTAAATAAGATAATTAAATCTGTGTGTGTGTATATATATGTGTGTGTGTGTATATATATATATATATATATATATATATATATATATATATATATATATATATATAACTAAATAAGATAATTAAATCTGTGTGTGTGTGTATATATATGTGTGTGTGTGTATATATATATATATATATATATATATATATATATATATATATATATATATATATATATATATATATACACACACACACATATATACAGAATTATTTTTTATGGATGCACAAAAAGGACTGAATTAAACTACAGGCCTAAATTAATAATAAAAACTCACTTTCACTGCACGTTGTGGTTTCTGTTACTCACTGCCTTTAGACATATTATTTCACTTTTGATCATAATGTTTTAATTAGACATTACCGATCTTACTCGTGCTCTCACTCTGCATCACCACATCTGCATCGCACGTGAGGAGCTAACTAACACATCATTTACTAACACATCACTTCCGTTATAATAAACAAATCGCGCAAATACAGCATATAATGACAATAAAATGGAATTAAACTAAACCTTTTAAGCAACTTGTGACCTCATCACTGTCATACTTCCGTGCTACACAAACTCTGCTTTATAAAGATTATAAATCTTCTTGGCACTTTTTAATATAAAATGCTTCCCTGCCTTAGAGGATTTAGAGGTCTCACACGTTCTTCCTCAGTCATGTGACTATTTCGCCTCAGTCTGATGAAGACTGAGGTCATGTTGGGAATAAAAGGTAATGCTGACAGAAAGTAAACAGAAGAAAGTCAGTGTCAGTAACTCTGAGGCTAAAGCTAGCGGCGTCACATTACGTGTGTGTGACGTCACGCGCCATTGACTAGGAAGCGGATTATACTTCCGGTTAGAAAAAACCCGCTAGTGTTCCATTTGAGATGATATTACCTTTCTAAAATCCACACACTAGACCAGGGGTGGGCAGTCTTATCCGGAAAGGGCCGGTGTGGGTGCAGGTTTTAATTCCAACCAAGCAGAAGCCACACCTGAATCTACTGAAAGCCAAGATCATCTGATTAAACAGGTGGAATCAGGTTGGAATGAAAACCTGCACCCACACAAGCCCTTTCCGGATAAGATTGCCCACCCCTGCACTAGATGGTAGAGTACACAGTGTATAGTGTAACTGTACAGTACTTCATTTGGGACACAACTTTAGTATTTACTCTCCGAAACGTGTTTTCGGAACAGAAGTAACGTAATGAGTAAATCTCCCCCGTGCCACGTGCACACCAACTAATCCATAATGAGATTCGTTGGTGATTTTCATAATCAATTATTATCGATTTTATCGATTAGTTGTTGCAGCTCTACTTTTGACCATAGTGTTTTAATTAGACATTAATTAGTGAATTTGATTCACTAAAATATTGGATTTCTCAAACTCAGAGAAAAGTGCCTTCTGCCCTTTCAGCTTACATGAACTCGCAGACACCCTCGTTTCACTACTTTCAAGGAGAGATGGGTATGGTAGAGGTTTGGAGCTAAATCTCAAAACTTTCAGTGAATACCAGGAATGGTAAAATTATGGTGATTATTGGTTATTATTGCCCACAGTAAAACTCAGTACATGTTGGGAAAGGAATGCATTGAAAAATCTGTGCAGTAAGACAATACCATAGATATTAGGATGCCTGGAATATAGTAGCAACCTTACTCCAATAATCAGGAAGGCACTGAAGCATAAGAGAGATCTGGCAGTCTTCTGTCTGGATAATTCAAATGCATTATTATACATCAACTCCATACAATAGGTCACTACCACCCTATAGAAGCACCTGGTTCCCAGTCACAGATGGCTATGGCATCACTGGGAATCAAACTTGTAATCTCCCAGTGATTGGGAGAACACATTTTTGTTGTGCCACTCAGGAGCACCTATGATTCCACATTCTTACTAAAACCATTAAATAGGGCTTTCATAAATCAGCAGAATGCGAATTGTAATGAATCAGTAAAGAAACTCATCAGGAGTCCAGAAAGCAAGATTTCAAGAGCTTATAAATTCAGGAGTTGTCAATATGTCAGTTTATGACAGTTTTATAAAGAGTCATGGAGTCATAAGAAGTTGTGTGTGTATGTGTATCAGTGATGTATAATGAATGGACAGAGTTCAGAGTGAATTAATGATAAATCTCTGCTGGAGAACACTGACCTTTAACACATAAGTACACTTGCACCCACTGTCTTCAAAAGGAATCTGTTAGAGAAAAGTTAGTGTGTGTGTGTGTGTGTGTGTGTGTGTGTGTGTGTGTGTGTGTGAACTGTAGTTCCTCAATGATTTGATCATATTTGGTGTTAACTGCAGACTCGTTAGGTATGCTTCCCTCTCTGTTGTTATTGTTGTTGTTGTTGTTGTTGTTATTAGGGGACAAACCTCTGAACAATTTGTCCTAAAATCATCAAATTGGTCTCAATGGATTCAGTGGGCTATACAGAGTCCAACGATATGAAAAATCCATGTGTTGGCCATTTTTGATGTTGGGCATTTTGAATTTAGTCACAAAATGCTGTGTTTTATGAACGACTTGGCGTATCATTACTAAACTCGGTCAATGTCTTTGGCACAATAGCTTGAAGATAGTCAAAAAGTTTCAGGACAGCACCACCTTGCCTACTGTTATGAGACTGATCTTGATAGATTCCATGGTTCAAGCAGAGAACAATGATACCAGTTATCGTATGTTCGAGCAAACATTCTGTTTGCCATTTAAAAAAAAAAAAAAAATACAAGACCTATTTTTTCCAACTCATCCTAGGCCGTTTGTTTGATTTGCACGAACGTTGGGCTGCATCGTGTACAGGCACTTATGACAAAAAGTTATTCACAGAATTTTGATAAACCATACCATTTACGAATGGCGCTTCAACGAATTCAACAATGAACACACAAAATTGAACTTGAGGCTGTATTTCCGCAACGCTTTGAGGGATTGTGACTAAACTTGGTATGTGTCATCACTAGAGCTGCAACAACTAATCGATAAAATCGATAATAATGGATTATGAAAATCGTTGTCACCGAATCTCATTATGGATTAGTTGGTCTGCATGTAGCACAGGGGAGATATATTCATTACGTTACTTCTGTTCCGAAAACACGCTTCGGAGAGTAAATACTAAAGTTGTGTCCCAGATGAAGTACTGTACACTTACACTATGCACTATTAACTCTACTGTCTATTTTAGAAAGGTAATATCATCTCTCATATAACACTAGTGATTTTTTACTAGTGTTTTAACCGGAAGTATAAGCTGCTTCCTAGTCAACAGCGCATTATCATACGCACGTAATGTGACGCCGCTAGCTTTAGCGGATACCCAGAGTCACTGACAATGGATTTCTTTAGTTTACTGTTTATGTCAGCGTTACCTTTTATTCCCAACATGACCTCAGTCCTCATCAGACGGAGACGAAATCATCACGTGGCTAAGGAAGAAAGTCCTCTAAGGCAGGAGAGCATTTTATATTAAACACCGAGGACATCAAACAGTGCTGCACGAGCACAAAGTTATGTTTTATCCAAAATGCTCCACTGTGTGTAAGGGGCGGGGAAACTGGTGCAAGCTGCTTAAAAAGTTTAGTTTAATTTACATTAATTGTCATTTTATGTTTTATGAGTGCATTTGCAGTGTAAATTCTGTCGTTTATTATAACGGAAGTGATGTGTTAGTAACGAGGCCGCATTGCTGATCACGCGCTGTGTAGACGCGCTGATACAGAGTGTAGCGCGAGTAAGACCTGTAATGTCTAATTAAAACATTATGATCAAAAGTAAACACAAGTAAAATAATATTCCTAAAGACAGCGAGGGACAAAAACCACAAGGTGCAGTGAAAGTGAGTTTTTATTATTAATTTAGGACTGTAGTTTAATTCTGTGTTTTTTGTGCATCCATAAAAAACAATGCATAAATACTTTTATATATAATATAAACTAAAATAAATAAATAAATTAATAATATATATTCTGGTGTTTGTGTGTGTGTATTGGGTTCTTTTCTGTTTTGGACAAACAGTTGTGTGACAGTTTTAGACTGAAGCTTATATTTGTAACACTATTTATTTATTTTAATAAACAAAAAAATGGTACTGAAAGTTTGCCCCGCCCCCATCTGATTAATCAAAAAAAATAATTGCCCCACTAATCGATTAGGAAAATAATCGTTAGTTGCAGCCCTAGTCATCACCATTAGGCCCTGAGGTTACAGGTCAGGAGATAGAAAAATGGCTATTTTCTGGTGGGCTTGGGATCTGCTCATGATCCAGAACATACAAGTTCATCTGTGAAACATGGTGTAAGTAGTGTCATGGCTTGGGCTTGTATGGCTGCTTCTGGAACATTCTCATTGATCGTTATCGATGATGCAACTCATGATCCTTACTATCATTCTTACTAAATGAAATTTCAAAGCATTTCATTCATTTTTAAAGCTATGATAAGAGAAAACCAACACCATCTTGGCAACGTTTCGGTTAAATGTGTTCATATTTTTACTCTAAAACAAAAAAGTCTCTATCTTGGTAGACTTGGTAGGACAGATCATTCTAACCAACTGCTATGTACACAGACACACAGATAAGCTGAATATTGTTGGAAACAATTCAAACATTAGAATAGTAGCTCCAAAATAATTGTCCAATTAATGGATGTAGAGACAAAATATCTCTTGGGGAAGACAGGGTTTTAAATTGTATTTCATTTGCTGATATTTATTTGACCGATGTTTCTGTTAGTACATTGATTTTCAGAATAAATATTTTAACTGTTACAAGTTTAAGATCAGCAAATACTGAAAGTGTCTTCTATGAGAATTTAAAATCATTTAATGGAAAAAAAAATCATTCTTTTTTTTGTTTTCTTTCTGTACTTAAAATGTATCTGCAATTTTGGAAGGGGCGTGCTCCAATCATCACCCCTCCACCACCATGCTTCACAGTTATGTGATGTTTGTGGTGATGTGCTGTGTTTTACTTTTTGCCAAATATGGTCATGTGCATGATGAACAAACATCTCCATCTTGGTCTCATCAGTCCAAAGGATATTGTTCCAGAACTTTTGTGGTTTGTTAAGATGCAATTTTGCAAACCTAAGTTGTGCTGCTCTATTCTATTGGAGAGAAGGGTTTTTTCCTAGCCACCATGAAAGCCATACTTGACGACAGCATTGTCAGGAAAAAAAATATCAAACAACACAAACATTTAATATGCTTAAAAATGAAACTGATGTAGCGTGGGGAAATTTTTGTTGCTTAGTCCATATGTTCAATATTAAGTTGTGATAGATGTGTGTGTTGTATCCGTGTTGGTGATAGTCTGGATTGATTTTAATAGAATAATGTTCAAGTGTGTTCCAAATGCCTTGTTTCTGTTGACCGTAATACTGTGCAGTGTCCAGCCTTCAGAAGGAGTAGTGTGCAGTCACGATCACTTCAGAATGAACTACAGTAAATAATTAGATTCCTGTTCCTCACTGTTCTCTGTTTTAGGTTCCTGTAGTGCTTTAATCTCCACACAGCCCCGGCAGGTCGGCTGAGTCACTACAGTGTTAATAACAGTGTTCACATCTATACTCCACCTCTGTCCTCCAACATGGCTCCCAATCCAGAGCTATCCTACCTGGACCGAGTCGTCATGGAGATCATAGAGACGGAACGCCTGTATGTCCAAGATCTGCACAGCATCGTGGAGGTAACACACAAAAGCTCTCTCTCACACACATTAAAGCACATGCACATTGAAACACTTTAGCACAAACATGTTATAACACACCCATAAGCACCCTTATTAATGAAAGCTCAATATTCACATTCAGACACTTGCGTATTTCTCGTAAATAGTACACAAACAGCACGCCAACTATTGTATGTCTACATGTTTTTAATGTGACATCGAAATGAGCTCCAACTAATTTGGTGTTAGTAACATATTTTGTCTATCTATGTCTGAAACTTTAGGGACCATGGCTAAAGTGTAGCAAAACCTATAAAAGTGTAAAATCTTTCACATTATTAACCACCTGATTTCAGCAGAATCTCACTGCATATGAGCTATGAAATGTTCAACTCGATTCCACTTTATTTATGCAGCACTTTTAACAATGGACATTGTCACAGAGCAGTTTTCCAGAAATCCAAATATACAGAGGCAGAGGCAACTATGGCACCCTAAACCTAACTCCCTTAGATGGCAAGAAACCTTGAGAGGAACCAAACTAAAAAGGGAACCCATCCTCTTCTGGGTATAAATCATCTATCATTCTAACTACTACGCACACAGACACACTGATTAGCTGAATATTGTTGGAAACTGTTGCGTGTATCTGTGTTCAGACACTCTCCTGGAATCAGAAATAAAATCACAATTTATGGCATTTTAAAATAAGACGAATAAAAATGCTTCCTCTGTTGCTTATGTTCTGTGAACAGAATTAGGGAACTTTATCTGAGGGGATCTCCATCACCAGACATGCAGATGATCACATGACTGTGATGTCACGTTAACCTGCCTTTTTAAATCAATGTTTGGGGATGGTGTGAAACAGTGTCCTGTGTCTTTGTACACCATGAAACAAACCACGGAAATTATCTGACTGCGGTCACAGGACATTGTCACACCACGCGTCTGTGCCTCAGGTGGTAGAGCGGGTTGTCCACTAATTGTAGGGTTGGCGGTTCGATTCCCGGCCCACATGACTCCTTGGGCAAGACACTGAACCCCAAGTTGCTCCTGATGGCAAGTTAGCACCTTGCGTGGCGGCTCTGTTACCATTAGTGTGTGTGTGAATAGCTGCAGACCATTTTACATCACCTCCTAGTGGCAGTTATTCTATTAAACATTAACATAACCGATATTTAAAAAAAATATTTTTTATAGGTTTTAGATTTAAATGACATTTTATTAATAATATATGTGATGTATTCAATTCTCATACATGCAGATAGTGTTGTGTTTTAAATAACTGAATAAAATAATATTTTAATGAACTGTTATGTAACGGTTAGACCATTAGGTTACAGCAATAAACACCAAAAAGCTTGAGTAGGCCAAGTTGCTGAAAATGAATTTTTGTGAATTAATTTAATGTAATTAATGCATGTTGAATGACGTGTGTGTGTGTGTGTGTGTGTGTGTGTGTATACACACACACATACATATATATATATATATATATATATATATATATTATATTATATTATATTATATTATATTATATTATATTATATTATATTATATATTAGCGACCGACACTTAGTAGTTCCCACTCAGCGTGGCGCAAGGTCCCTTTCCAGAACCTTCACACTAACTCTTCACACACTTCCTCAGTGGTGGAATGAGCTTCCAATCTCAATCCGAACCGCAGAATCTCTCACCATCTTCAGAAAACAGCTAAAGACCCACCTCTTCTATGAGCACCTAACCAACAAATTAAAAAAAAAAAACAACAACAAAAAAACATTATATATATTTGCACTTACACCTCTACTCTGTGCACTTTGCTTCTTCTGGAACTCAATTAATGGATCTTGTATGGTAGCACTACTTGTATTGTTCTCTGCTTGATATATCGCTTTGCTTGTACTTTTCTCATTTGTTAGTCGCTTTGGATAAAAGCGTCTGCTAAGTGAATAAATGTAAATGTAAATATAATAAAAGTAAATATATATATATATATATATATATATATATATATAAAATATCACACAGATCATTAAATATTTTTGCAGATTACAATGATGGTATGAGTTAAGATAAAAAAAAACAAACAAGTAATGGCCTTAGCCAGATACTATATGCTAAATGATTTGCTATCTCTGATTAATTTAACAGTAGAGCTGGTGTGTGTGTGTATGTATGTATGTGTGTGTGTGTGTGTGTGTGTGTACGTGTACATGTACGTGTACAGGGATACCTCGCCCACATTATAGACACTGCGGATTTACCCATCATACCTGAACAGGTGTGTGCTCTGTTCGGAAACATTGAGGACATCTACGAGTTCAACAGGTCAGAAACATTTAGATATTTATTTAATAGAAATCTGAATTATTGTTATTGGTATGCTAAAGTGGAATAAATAATACAAGGTGTGTGTACTATTTTTTTGTGTGTGTGTGTGTGTAATGTGTTTCACATTTTAATCATGATTTTAATTCCAGCTGAATCATCTGTGTTTTACATTGGTCAAGTGGAAGTCAATAACACACACACACACACCTCTTACTGATCATGAAATGATGACCTTCATTAGTGTGAACTGTTGTTGTTAAGTGCGTGAGGTGCTGTTATTACTTACTGTTAATATTTGTGTGTGTGGGTGTGTATGTATGCTGATCAGTGAGCTGCTGCAGGAGTTGGATTTGTGTAAAAATGACCCGGTGGCCATCGCCAGGTCTTTTGTACTGAAGGTTGGTTTTTAATCTTCATCTCTGTTTAAAGATTCTATTCATTCATTATATATATGCGTGCGCATGTGTGGGTGTGCGTGCGCATGTGTAGAGACAGTTCCACAATCATTAAGAGAGTAATTAGCAGCCAGATGTTACTAATGAAATTCACAAGATTAGTTCATCATGAAGAACTGTCACTAGCTCTATAAAAGCAGAACTTTTGGCAGTTTGCTGTTCTGGAGCACTCAGGTGCGTGTCTACATCATGCCAAGAAGAAAGGACATCAGCCATGACCTCACAGAAGAAGGCTGGCTAGGGAAGAAAGCCCTTGTCTCCAAGAAGAAAATGGAGCATGATTCAGGTTTGTCAAATTGCATCTGAACAAACCACAAAAGCTCTGGAACAATATGCTTTGGATTGATGAGACCAAGGTAGAGATGTCTGGTCATCATGCACAGCGCTATGTTGGCAAAAACCAAACGCAGTGTATCACCACATACACTCCATACCCACTGTGAAGCATGGTGGTGGAGGGGTGATGATTTGGGCTTGTTTTGCAGCCACAGGACCTGGGAAACTTCATTGAGACAGCGAGGAACTCCAGTTTATACCAGAAAATACCAGTTTATATCAGATCTGTCCTGCAGCTAAATCTGGGCCAAAACTGGGTCATGCAACAGGACCGTGATTCCAAACACACCAGGAAATCAACATCTGAATGACTAAAGAAGACAAAAATGAAGGTGTTGGAATAGCCAAGTCAAAGTCCAGACCCCAACACCAGTGAGATGCTGTGGTGGGATATTAAGAGAGCTGTGAAAAAATCGAATGCTCTCAAACATCAATGAACTGAAGCACTGTGGGTCAGAATTTCTCCAAAACAACGTGAGAGACTGATAAACTCCTACAGAAAACATTTACTTCAGGTTATTGTTGTTGAAAGTGGTTCTACATCTTACTGAATTATAGGGTGTACTTATTTTTTCCCACCTGGTTTCTGAATGTTGGTTTACTTTTAAAAATAAATGACTACATATTGAAATCTGTTATGTTTATTTTGTCATCTGAGGTTATTTGATTGTTTGTAGAAGTTGGTGAGGACCAAACAATTATTTAGGCCATGATAAATAAAAACATAGAATTGAAGGAGGGTGTGCTTTCTTTTTCCCATTACTGTATCTATCTGTCTAAATGTCACGCCCCTTTCATAAATCCCAGCACTGATATCAGTCCTGCCAAAATTCTACTATCATGTTTGTTTGATCCTGTGACCCGTGGAACAAACACAATAGACCTTGTTTACACCAACATTTATGGCGCTTTTAAGGCTGCACTCTGCCTGCATCCCAGATGCTCAGAAAACATCTTTATTATGCTAATCCCAGCATGCAGACCACTTCTAGATGTACCCAACCGCTTCTCAAACAGGTGAGAACCTGGTCTGATGGAACCACCGCATCTCGGATCTCAGCACTTCAGGACTCTTTTGAGTACACAGACTGGGCAGAGAGGCTGCACCATACAATCACATGACCGATTTGGAGGAATACACTTCAGTGACCGGCTACATTAGCAAGTGCATAGACTCACTAATAGGTCTGACAGTGCAGCTTTCGGCATAGCAAGGATCAAGTTGTATCAGGCCATCCGAGAGGTGAAGCATAATGAACAAATGTGCACAAAGAATCCATGGTCACTTCCTACACATCAAGGACACACAGCATATGTGGCAAGGTATTTAGGCCATCACAGAATACAAAGCTCCATCACTTGTCTGCAATGGTGATGCCTCACTCCAAGTTGCATTGAATGATTTCTATGCACAGTTTGAAGCACAGAACAGTGGACATCAGAAAAATCTGTACTTTATGTAGTCCTCTGTATATTATGTGCCACATTGTTATATGTTGCCCCATGGTCCTGGGGAACAACACTGTTCAAATGTATTCAGGTTAGATCAAGGAATGACAGAAACCCCACTTGATTAATTCTTAGTACTGTATCTGAAACTGTGTAATTATCAGTGTAATTATGACCAAGCAGTATGAGGTCAAATCAGGGGTGGCAGAACCTGAATTTGTAATGCTTGGGGGAAAATGTGTAAATATGATGTTGAAAAGTTTCAGTGCAAATCTTAGAATAAATCTTAGATGGGTATTGCACTTATGGCTGAATATTACGCATATTGAGGAATATTGCACATGGGGATTAGCAGTTAGCCTGATCATAGTGTTGTTCGGCTGTATCCTTACTTGAGTTCGGAGTTATTTCCGCTGGCTCATCTCTGATTTGTAATGCCACCCTTCCTTGACATGAAATCAAATTAAATATCACTGTTACCTGTTTAATTAGCTGCTATAAGTGACTACTTGATTTCTAGCCAACTTATTTTTTCCCTGAATTCCTCAACCTGAATTTTTGACTGCTTGAATTTTTTAACATGAATTTTTATTACCTGAAGTATGGACGGCATTGCTCTCTGGGTCCCGGCCATGGGGGCATTGTCGGCATTTGAATCTCTGCAAGATAGGGCAAATGCTTTTCTGTTGCACCACTTGGGAGCTACCTGAAGTTTTAAAAACTTGTGTTTCAAAATATAAAATGAGCATTACAAGCATTAGAAATGCAGGTTATGCTGACTCTGAATTTACTTCAAAAACATAAGGAAATGAGATAATTCAACATTTCTGATTAGCTGTAAACAATGTGATCTGTACCTTTTAATGATGATCAGCACAACTAGCATGGAGGAGCTAATGCTAGTGGCTAATGGGGAAATGAGGTGAACTGATTTAGTCTGCACTACATCCATGTGTAAATCCGCTGCTAACGTTGTGTTTATTTCTGTTAGAGTGATTACTTTGAGATCTACACACAGTACTGCACCAACTACCCAAAGTAAGTGAAAACATCAAACACTAACAATGCTTTTAGTGGTGTGTGTATGTTTTTACAATTCTGAACTGTAATTAGGAATAGGATTGTGTACTATTGTGTGTGTGTATATTTTATTTTACTAGCTCGGTGGCTGCGCTAACAGAATGTATGAGAAATAAAACACTGCTGAAGTTTTTCATGGAGAGACAGGAAGCTCTGAAACACCCACTTCCTCTCGGCTCATATCTTCTCAAACCTGTACAAAGAATACTGAAATATCATCTGCTCTTACAGGTGTGACAGACGTGTGTGTGTGTGTGTGTGTGTGTGTGTATATGTATGTGTGTGTGTGTGTGTGTGTATATATTTATATATATATATATATATATATATATATATATATATATATATATATATATATATATATAATATACACACACACACTTTATATATAGATATTTATTTATTTATTTTAGATATCTATATATGTGTATGTATGTGTGCATATATATGTGTATGTGTGTTTAACATATAATGTTTATACATGATTCGTTTGTTTAGGAGATAGCGAAGCACTTTGATCCTGATGAAGATGGTTATGATGTGGTGGAGGAGGCCATTAAAACCATGACTGAAGTAGCCTGGTACATAAACACCATGAAAAGAAAACATGAACATGCAGTCCGTCTACAGGTTACTACACACACACACACACACACATTATGCACTATGTATTTATGATAAACATGCAGATACCCTTCTATTTGTTTGAATGATGCAGTCATTTAGGTTGAATGGTCCTGACTGAGAATCCATTATTATATTTTTATACTCATTTGTGGTTAAAATTAATTTAAAAAGTAATATTGTTTTATTGATTTTTGTGATTTTTAGGAAGTGCAGTCGTTGCTGATTAACTGGCGTGGTCCTGACTTAACCACGTATGGTGAACTTGTTCTGGAGGGAACCTTCCGCTTTCATCACACAAAAAACAACAGAACCCTCTTCCTGTTTGAGCGGGTTCTACTCATCACCAAACGACGTAGTGAGAACTTCATCTACAAAACACACATCTCTGTAAGACACACACGAACATCTGCACAACATACACACATACACAAACAGTGAGTTATGAACTTTAGGATGATGATAAATTAAATCATTAGCATAAATGCATGTGTGTTTATTAATATGTATAATATACTCATATAATATACTCATAGTTCTTTTATCTGTATAGTGTTCAACGCTGATGCTTATGGAGGGAGCAAAGGACTCGCTGTGTTTCAGCGTTACACACTACAAGCATCCTAAACAACCTCACACAGTGCAGGTGACTTCTGATGTCTGATGCGTTTTTAAAAATGGACAACACTAAGCTATTGACTTTGTGCTCAGCTTTGATTAATAATGACAATTTGGTAGACTAAAGCTTACATTAATTAGAACAATAATTAGACCTGGTGCTAACCAGGTCTGTAGTTCTTTTGTGGTTCTGTTTCTGTCAGGATTTACATTGATCATGACTGAATTAATTGGATCATGTGAGTTAATTAATTAGTTCTTTAATTAGATAAGTGAATTGCAATCATCTCTCTCAGGCCAGAACAATGGAGGAGAAGAAACTCTGGACTCATCACATCAAACGACTCATTTTAGAAAATCATCACACAATCATTCCACAGAAGGTGCTGTAGCATAATCCTGATGTTATAATGTTATAATAATGATATAATCAGACACACACACACACGCACAGCTTGATCTTTAATTTACTGCTGTTTCTGTTTCAGGCTAAAGAGGTGATTTTAGAAATGGATCCAATGTGTGAGTTTTTACACTCTAAATGTGCATACATGAAATGATGTTAACACATTTACTGATCTGTTAAACTAATTAATCGATAAATTTGAACGGTTAGCTGGTATAAAATCCTGGGGCCTGATTTTTCAACTGTGAATGCATAGTTTTGTGTGTAAACCATGCTTATGCACCACCGGAGTGATAAAGCCTCTGAAAATGATCTAGATGTTATTAGACATTTCACCAGTACACATCTCCATAGCAAATGATACCATGTCAAAAACATATCCAAACACAGAATGCAAACGGATGCCACGGTTTGATGATAAATGCAAGATGGCTATAAAAGAACGGAAGAAGGTTGAAAGATTATTCTTCAGAAGGCCAACAAGTGAAAATCTTGTTAAGGTTGAAATATGTAGGGCACAAGCTCGAAGAATAATAAATGAAGCTAAAAGAAAAAGTTGGAGACAATTTGTATGTCTGACATCAAGTATCTCAAAAAAAAAAGGTCTGGAATCTGAAGGGCAGGAATGGAGCTCAAATTCAACACATTATTCAGACACTATTCTAACTTCAAAACAAGTGATTGCGAATACCCTTGCAGAAACTTTTGAAAAGAACTTCTCCATTAGAAATGGCCTTAATACCTTCCAAGTTTTCTATCTAATAACAAGGAGCCTTATAATCATCTGTTCACAATGGAAGAATTGACATGAGCCATAAACGGAGCACATGAAATGGCAGTAGGACCAGATGATATCCACTACCAGTTTTTTAAAAATGTTCCTCACATTGTCCTGTCTTTACTGTTAAAACTTTTTAACTCTATTTGGATATCAGGGAATATTCCACACTCGCTTTGAAAGAAGAAATAATCATTCCCATACCAAAAGCAGGAAAAGATCACAATGACCACAACGTGTAGTATGGATCCTGGAATCACAGCATCTTTTAAGTAAAGTTCAGTGTGGCTTCAGAAAAGGAAGAAGTACTGTCGATCACCTCATCATCCTTGAAAACTACGTACGAGGTGCTTTCATCAGAAAAGATCATGCAGTAGCTGTCTTTTTTCACTTTGAGAAAGCTTATGACACCACTTGGAAGTTCAGTATTTTAAAGGATTTATATCAGCTTGGTTTTAGAGCAAACACCCATTTTTATTGCTAATTTTTTATCAAACAGACATCTGACCCACATAAACAAGAGCTAGGACTAGTTACACCTTTTAGTATCAAAATCAACGGCATCGCAACAGCCGGTTACCGCAATCCTAATAAGTATCAAATGGTTTAAAAATTTCAAAGACCAGAACTGTTTGTTTGTATTTTTGCCAGCTGCGCTCTCTCCACCTTGATCCATAGATATTCCTGGATGGTTAACACATCAAAGTGGTTAAGGAAACCAAATTCCTTGGAATAACTCTTTACTGTAAACTAAGTTACATCCCTTACATAAAAATTTTAAAAAAGATTAATGTCTTAAAGCCATGAACATTTTAAAGGTTTTAGCTAAAATCAGATGGGGTGCAGAAAGTTCAGTTCTTTTAAATCTCTACAGAACCCTAATTCAATCACGCCTGGATTATGGATGTATGTATGTGTATGGATCAGCCAGGAAATCACATATCTGTCTCTTGGACACAGTACATAATCCAGGCATACGACTGACTTTAGGGGCATTTAGAACGTCACCAACCCTAAGTTTGTTTGTAGAAGTAAATTAACTTTCTCTGGAGATTAGACACCTCAAACTAGCCCTACAATATACAACAAAGCTGAAAACAGCTCAAGCACCCCTGGTGCAACTAAGGAAGCCCTTGTTTAGTTGCATCAGATGTGTTTGAGACAACACCTGTTCTGCATATTTGTGCTGTTGTGAGGGATTGTGTTCAGGGTGTTGAATAATTTTGGAACTGGAGAAGTCATAAGTTGCATTATAAGTTGCAAGAGCTGAATATGGGAGAAAATCAAGCTATTTTGAAGCTGAGATGTAAGGGGAAATCAGAGGCATAGAGACAAGGATTGGGCATAGCCAATACAACAATTTGGAATGATCTGAAAAAGAAAGAAACCACTGGTGTACTGAGTAACAGACGCGGAATGGGTCTGCCAAGGAAGTTGTGAAGAAAAACCCAAAAACAACAGTCAATGACAACACTAACAACCTCCACAGGGTAGGGGTGAAGGTACCACAATCCAAGATTCGAAGAAGACTTCAAGAGAAGAAATATAGAGGACAAGGTGCAAAACACTCTTCAGCAGTAAGAATCAGAAAGCCAGATTGGTATCCACAAAGAAATACAGAGATGATCCACAAAAGTTCTGGAGCAAAGTTTATGTACTGATGAGACCAAGATGAACCTCTACCCAAGTGATGGAAAGGCCAAAGTGTGGAGAAAGAAAGGATCTGCTCATGATCCAGAACATACAAGCTGATCTGTGAAACATGGTGGAGGTAGTGTCATGGCTTGGTCTTGCATGGCTGCTTCTGGAACGTCCTCACTAATGTTTATTGGTGAATGAACTCATGATGGTAGCAGCAGAATGAATTCAGAAGTTTACAGGAACATTTTGTCTGCAGATTTACAGAGAAATGCATCCGAATGAATGAGGAGGAACTTCATCATGCAGCAAGACAACGATCCAAAACACACTTCCACCTCAACACAGGACTTCATCAGGGGGAAAAGTGGAATGTTTTAGACCGGACAAGTTAATCACCAGACCTTCACCCAACTGATCAGCATCTCACCTCCTGAAGAGGAGACTGAAGGGAGAAACCCCCTGGAAAAAAACAACTATTTCACAAATGAAGAAACCAACAGTTTGGTGTGAATGAGTTGCAGGCTTGATGTATAGCCCAAAGACAGTTTTGGAGGGGACTGTATTTATTAGACAACCTACTTGTAAACGTGCCAAGTAAGCAATTTTTTTGCTCAACTTCATGCAATATTATTCTTACTTCCTTGTTGAAGTTCATCTTGGACCCTTTGACATGCTCCAATTCATCTGAAACAAGCAGCACCCTGACCAGGCTACTGTGATTTTTAAATTGAAGTTGTTTACCATATATGGCAATTTGAGGGTGTTTATTTGCATAGTGTGGCTGTGAACGAGAACATTAATTTAGAATGTGTGAAATTCCTTAATGGCCATCGTGTACAGCTGTTTCTATGTACGTCTGATAAGTACCAATTTTCTTGTGCATACGGGCGGCTCATATACAATTTTAGTACTTGTTTATGCATGCTTTGATAAATGAGACCCCTGGTGTCTGTTTAAATATAGATGTGTTTTTGTGTCACACAGATCAGAAGTACAGATTTAACTGTGAGAGGAAAAAGAAAACACAGTCTGATGATTTCACAGACACTCGTCAGTCAGGTTTCTGTTCTTTTCTCTATAATCACAGTAATGCACACCATGAACATAATTTATGTATCTATGCATATTTTATATATAAGAATATTATATATATGAATATTCATTGAAGTTTTGTGTTTGCTTATTTTCAGAATTAACCAAACAGATGCTGAAAAACGACAAAGGTAAATTAACTAACTTTTTTTAATAAGGAAAAACTTAATTTACAGTTTATTACTATTATTGTTATGATATATTATCAATAGTCTATTTTTTTTTAATCCTTTAATATTTTCTGTGTAAATATTTGTATATTTTTGATTCTTTTTATCTGATTCTTTTTCTGATTATGATTTTCTGATTTTTAAAAAATCTTTTTCTCTTGATCTGATTGGCTGCTTGTGTTTGAATGGAACTGCAGCCATACTTAAGGTAAGAAAATAAATTTTACACTATTTCAAACTGTTCTGGGGAATTTGAATATTACAGACAACATTGGAGCTTCAACAGCAGTTCGCTGAAAATTAGGACAAAATATTATTATTTGTCAGTTTAAACACTTGTTTTGTGTAAAATGCTCAAACATCAGGAATCCTTCCAGCTTTGTTAAATTTCAGCCTGAATCAAACTTGAAAATATCTTGATCATCATGATTGGAGTAAGCGGTTGTAATCCACTCTGCGCATTGCTGTACTCCTCATAGGTCTTAGGCTCTGCCTACATTGTTACTTGTTTAGACTCCATTTCAGTTGCTCTGTGTGCTCAGTGAAAGGCATGTGTATGTGTTTCTTACTGTTTTACTGTTAATGTTTGTTTTGCTTTTTTGCTCTTGGGTCACTGTTTCATTTTTGTATTTAAATTTTACTTTTTGCTCCATACTGAGCAAAGGCCGTTCTGAAAGAATCTGAGCTCTTAAATTTGACAACCTTTTAATGAAGTTTCAGTGCTATTGATTCTCATTGAGGACTCCAGTGATGACTGTTTGACCTTCATTGTTGTAATGTGTGTGTTTAAACTCCGGTGTGGGTGGGGCAGCACTCGGTCAGTGAAGGAGAACTGCGAGAAAACCTTATCGCTCTGGGCTCCACCTCAGGCAAGTCACTGGCTCTGAGTGCGGAGGACAGACGGCTGTGTTGCACTAACAGAGAGGATGCTGTACACTGTGAGCTTCAGGATGAGGAAGAGAAGGGAAGCGAATCAGATGATGTGATAACAGAGGATTTTAGCAGCTCCATGATTTCCTGTTGGAGCTTCAGGGCTAAAGCCCTGCTGAAGCTCGACCTGGTGAGATGTTTATTAGACTCCGAGCTGCATGACCTCATGCTCTACTAACACACTGAACACTGCTGTGATGAGTTTGTGTTAAGTGTGTGTGACAGTGTAAAGGCCTTTAAAACACCTGTAGGAAGCATACTTGCTTTTTCATGGTGGACCTCAAACAGCAGGAACACTCTGAAGATATTCTTCTCTTTTTCTTCGACCTTTTTCTAGTTCTGCTGCATTTTATTGGCTGATATCTGAAGTGCAGTCATGTTCTTGAATGTGGATTTTACTTTCAGATTTAACTTATGATGAATGCAGAAAAAAAAAACAGCCCAAAATGCTTTGTCTGATCAGCTTCATTCCTGTATCAACACTAACACATTCTACAGCCACGCTAATGCAGAAGTCACACCTACAGCTCTTCAGGAGAACTGCTGTCATTTGCACTGCACCTAGTTTACTGACTCCACCCCCACATTTGACTGACCCCACCCTCTCAGTTCACTGACATTTGTGATATTTATTTATTGTTGGTTTGTCATTAACTGACCACTAAACCTTATTGAGGTTTTGCTTTTTGTAAAACTACTGATCTTTCAATCTTTAATGATAATTTATAACCAGGCTTAACATTTGTGCATCAGGATGAAGAGTGGCAAGGACACAGAGAGACACAACTGTCACAGCAGGAGGAGGGACAGGTGTGTGAGGATCCAAACACAAATAAGGTCAGATAATCACCATGTTCTAACTAACACACTCTGTGTGTATGTCTACATGTGTCTTTTGTTTTATTTTTCATTCATTTGAAGTGGAGATGTTTTGTTTTCGGGTTTTCTCTCTGTTCATCCAAGGTACTTGTTGATAATTTTGTATAAATCCTACAAGCATTTGAATAGTTCTTGCAATATCACACCATCATAAACAGCAGATGAACTCATTAGATTGTGGAATTAACCCAAAAAGGTTGAAGGTTCAAATGTATAAAATGATTTTTCTTCATTAGCTTCATTCTTAGAGAGATGCTACTTGCAAGTACATGTTCAGGAACCCTATTTTGGCTAGCTATGATTTTTGCCAACAGTCCAGTTAAATTAAATTTTATTTGTATAGAACTTTAAACAATGCCACAAAGCAGCTTTACAGAAATCTGGATACAGATATAGATTTATATTGATCCAGAATGAGCAAGCCAGAGGCGACAGTTCCAAGGAAAAACATCCTGAGGAAGAAACTTTGAGAGGAACCTGACTCAAAAGGGAACCCATCCTCATCTGGTGACACCAGATAGTGTGACTGAGTCATTACTCATTCGCAGCTGTATACCACAGATTCACTCAGTGCTACGTTGCTAGTGCTAGTGCTAGTGTTGAAAGAATTTTCGGTATGAGCATCAGGGTAATTTTTTATTTCATTAGTTTTAGCTTTAAGTCTATAGTGTCCAGGTGAAGTTATCCACTATATAATCAATGAGACTTGAGCACAGTTTTTAGCAAGTGCAATCATTAGGTTATCCAATTGAGACCATCCACACCCATATTTAGGATATCTGTGTGGTACCTTCCACAGCAACCTCACGGCAAACTCTAGGCTATCCTTGCAATATGTAATATGTAGCTCAACAGAGAGATGGGGAGAAATAAAACAGATTATTCTGTATGCTCTTGTCCTATAGTGGGTTAAGAAGATGTGCATTGTGTGCAGAGTGCAAACAGGGACTCCAGCAAGATTAGCCATGACAGCATAACTATAAGGGCGAGCCAGAAGGTAATTGGGGAAGGGGGAGGAGTGGGTGGAGCCAAACCTGTCCATGAACCTTCATCTATGCCTTGACCCAAGACAAAAGATGTTAACAAAAAGATTGACTGAAACACTGAGACTGTGTCTGAGTCCCAAACACTACTTGGAAGACGGTTCCATAACTGTGGGGCTTTGTAAAAGAAAGCTCTTCCCCCTGCTGTAGCCTTCGCTATTCAAGGTACTAATAAAGAGCCTGCAGTTGTTGATCGATGTAGGCGTGGCGGATCATAAAATTCCAAAAGTTTGCTTAGATACTGTGGTGCGAGACCATTAATGCTTTATATATTAATAGTATTATTTTATAATCAATGTGAAATTTTACTGGGAGCCAATGCAGTGTTGATAAGATCGGGGTGATGTGGTTGTATCTTCTGGTTCTAGTTAGGACTCTAACAGCTGCATACTGGACTAACTGTAGTTTGTTTAAGCTCCTACTGGAACATCCAGACAGTAAGGCATTACAATAATCTAATCTAGAGGTGACGAAAGCATGAGTGAAAATTTTAATTTTGCATCTTGTAGTGACATTATACACTATATGGCCAAAAGTATGTGCACACCAGACCATCACGTCCATAGGTGTTTCTTCCCCAATTTTTTTCCTGCAATGTTGGAAGCACACGATTGTATATCCAGAGTTGGGAGGGTTACTTAAAAATGTATTCCGATACAGTTACAAATTACTTCTTCATAAAAAAATGTCGTCAGTAACGTAATCCAACTAAAGTAATGTAATCTGATTATTTTTGGATTACTTCAAGGTCACATATGTAAATAAACTCAATAAAAAAGCAATATGACCTCAAATACTTTTATGTGGAGTTTATTTTTGAGCTTAAAACATGTTCAATGTTTGGATTTATTTTAATAAAATAAATAAATTTGTTGCTCATGTGAGTCACAACTGGTGAGAGAGAACCAGAACTATAATAATGCAGCTTGTCTATATTGTGTTATGTCAAAAGCAGGGCTCCAGACAAAAAAATCTATTAAGGAGCCATTGGAGCCAAAAAAAAAACAGGCACCAAATGATTAAGTGCCACATAAGAATGAACTTGCATTTAAAATGTTTAAAACACTTACTTTCAGTCGTCCTGTCATGTGTGTACGTCTGGCCTCCTTTTACAAGGTCAGCAGTAGAGCTGCAACAACTAATCGATAAAATCGATAATAATTGATTATGAAAATCGTTGTCACTGAATCTCATTATCGATTAGTTGGTCTGCGTGCAGCATGGGGGAGATTTACTCGTTACGTTACTTCTGTTCCGAAAACACGCTTCAGAGAGTAAATACTAAAGTTGTGTCCCAAATGACGTCCTATACACTTGCATTATGCACTATATACTCTACCGTCTAGTGTGTGGATTTTAGAAAGATATCATCTAAAATGGAACACTAGCAGGTTTTTACTAACCGGAAGTATAAGCCACTTCCTAGTCAACGACGCATGACGTCATATGCACGTAATGTGACGCCACTAGCTTTAGCAGATACCCAGAGTCACTGACAATGATTTTCTTCAGTTTACTGTTTGTCAGCGTTACCTTTTATTCCCAACATGACCTCAGTCACCATCAGACGGAGACGAAATCGTCACGTGACTGAGGAAGAAAGTCCTCTAAGGCAAGGGAACATTTTATATTAAACACCACGGAGAAGATAACACTTTATAAAGTCGAGTTTGTGTAGCACGGAAACACGACAGTGATGCTGTTGCGAGTTGCTTAAAAGGTTCAGTTTAATTGAAGTTTATTGTCATTATATGCTGTAGCAGTGTAACTTCTATCGTTTATTATAACAGAAGTGATGTGTTAGTAACGAGGCCGCGTTTTGCTCCTCACGCATGGTGTGATACAGAGTGGGAGCGCGAGTAAGATCTGTAATGTCTAATTAAAACACTATGATCAAAAGTAAACAGAATTAAAATAATAGGTCTAAAGGCAGTGAGTAACAGAAACCACAAGGTGCGGTGAAAGTGAGTTTTTATTATGAATTTAAGACGGTAGTTTAATTCTGTGCTTTTTGTGCATCCATAAAAAGCAATGCATATATACTATTTTTATATATATATAATTTATGCATAATTTTTTATGGATGCCCAAGAAGCACAGAATTCAACTACAGTTATAAATTAATAATATATATTCTGGTGTGTGTGTATTGGGGTCTTTTTAGTCTTATGTAATTGGACAAACAAATTGTGTAAAGTTTTAGACTGACGTTTATATTTGTAACACTCAGTTTGTGGATTTTATTTAAAATACAAGAAAAAATGGCACTGAAAGTTTGCCCCCCCATTCGATAGAAATAGAAAAAATAATCAGCCAACTAATCGATTATGAAAATAAACGTTAGTTGCAGCCCTAGTCAGCATTTTCATCCAAGTTCACTTAAAGTGAGAACTGAACGTCTTTTCCCACTTGAGAACTATATGAAGTCAGAAAGAATTGTTCTTTACACAGAATTTGAGCCGGTGTCACTGACCATAAATATGTCCGCATCACTTGGCCACTGAGTGGAGTTTGGCCTCCTCCTCCTATGTTTTGCAGAAATCCAGTGTTTGACACATGGTTCAGAATCAAACTGTTCAAGTGATGGGCGGTTGTGGTTCAGGTGGTAGAGTGGGTTGTCCACTAATTGTAGGGTTGGAGGTTCGATTCCCGCCCCACATGACTCCACATACCGAAGTGTCACTGGGCAAGACACTGAACCCAAAGTTGCACCCGATGGCAAGTTAGCACCTTGTATGGCAACTCTGATACCGTGTGTGTGTGTGTGTGTGTGAATGGGTGAATGAGACAGTGTAAAGTGCTTTGGATAAAAGCTCTATATACGAGTAGACCATTTACCATTGATGGGCTGTCTGTGCTGATCCTGATCAAGTCGTCCAAGGTTGAATTGCATACTTCTGATTTGATCTTGTTTTGAGCTCAAAGGCCACGTTCACACCGAGCAGCCAAAATCGGTAGGACAAGCAATATCTCAACTAGATGCATTCTGCTCAGAGTACATGCTGTGTCATTGTCACACGTCTTCCACACATCCAGTCAATTCTTCTTCATTGGTAATATCTGAGAGGTAAATTTGGTGAAATGCGGCTCTTCACATGCAATCATATATGCAGTGTTGAATTTTATTTTAGCTCCTTCCATTCGGTCTGGTCGTGTAGTTCACATGCACGAGACACTGCTTGTACTAACAGTGTTTTTTGTGGAGTACTCTGCGTCGACATAGTCACCAGCTTTTTTATGCTTTTGACTTTTTTTCCTCTTCCTTGAAATGGTTCGTTTTGCTAATGAAATCCGTTTTCCTGCTATTTCTTTGCCCGCTTTGGAACAAAAGTCACAAAACATTTTCTGTGTGCGATGATCACACCTGAGCCATACAAACTCCGAAAATGATCCTCTGTGTCTCTATCTTTTTTTTTTCTCTTGCTCTCGTGCTGGCACAACTGGAGTCTGCTTTTTTTTATTAGCAGGTGTGGCATCCCCATTGGTGTTCGATGGAGATGAGGCTTGTTTGGAAAATGTGTGATTTGTTTTGAAATGTCTTTCTGAGGCGGAAAGCTGATCCTTGCTTTCCCCCGTGTGTATTTTGGCGCTCTGTTTGAATTTGCACAGTGAAACTGCTTTTTTCCCCCTCTGAAACTTCATGCACAGTGTCTCATTTTATTACATCAACACAACATATTATGTGACGGGCTAGTCCTCACAGAACACACAATTAAAAAGACGTTACATGCTAATTTTAAAAATCATTATGTGTAAATTTATATCGTCTCAGCAAAAATATCATTCGCAAATTAATATTTTTGGTCGACCATTTTAGGTGCCGTCTGGAGTCCTGCAAAAGTTTCATTTCTTTGGTTTTAAATGTAAAAAAATTTAATCCTGATAGTATTCCAATTCTTTACAAAATATACTTGTGATCTGTTTTTTGATGTAACTGTAATGGATTACAGTTACTAGTTTTTTGTATCTTGATTACATAATGCCGTTACATGTGTTCCATTATTCCCCAAGCCTGTGTATAGGATATCTTGGTTCACGGTAGAATTTCCCTTCAGTGGAACTAAGAGGCCCAAACATGTTCCAGCATGACAATGCCCCTGTGCACAAAGTGAACTCCAAGAAAAAGTGGTGTGTTAAGGTTGGAGTGAAAGATCTTGAGTGTCCTGCACAGAGTTCTGCCCTCAACCCCTCTGAAAACATTTGGGGTGAATTAGAATGCCAACTGTGCCCCAGGACTTTTTGCCAGACATCAGTACCTAACCTTATCAATGCTTTTGTGGCTGAACAGGCAAATCCCCACAGCCATACTCCAAAATCTAGTGGAAAGTCTTCCAAGAAGAGTGGAGCTTATTATAACAGGAAAGTGGGGACTAAATCTTTATATGGAATTATCACTGTAACCAGGAGAAGAACTGATTTATATTTTGGAATTGATGCAAACAAAAGGGTCAAGGTCACAGCAAGGTCAAATGTTTGAATTATTTTTTCTTTAATAGCTTACTTCCTGTTTTAAATATATTTTAAGGGTATTTCTAGTATGCAAATTAGTAACAAGAAGGACTAGACTTGACAATGCCAGTGGCATCGATAGAGATGCATCCACTGTGTTTTACTTTTTTATTTATTTAATATTTAATCGAATCGCTTTTGAGATTTTTGAAGCTGGTTGTATTTGTTGAATTGCAGGCTTCACCCAGCCTATCACAGTTCCAGAATAACACAACAGAACTTGGATCTGCAAAGGGATTAAAATCCATGTCTGATTGTGAAGAAGCCGAATTCAGGCACAGTGTTTATCATGGAAGCACTGTGGAGGGATCTGACCGATATGAGGTAAAAGCAGAAATTGGGCTGAATCAGGATGGACAGTCATCAGAAGAGGAAGTGGAGGGGGACTGTGCAGAAAGTGAGAATCACTCCATCCTTCCATCGTCTGTTCTCAGTAAAGCAAGTGTCATTGCTGAACATTTTATTGCTAATGCTCGCCGCAGTAGTGCAGCACCAGATGAGCTTCGGTCTCCTCAGCGAATTCAACAGGAAGTGACATCAAGCAAAAATGCAACTGCTAATTTTAACCTCCTGTCCCCAAGAGAGGAGATGGTGTCTGGATCAGATCGACATGTCTGTAGAAGGAGAGATTCAATTCTGTCCAAACAGGAACAGCTGCTCATTGATAAGGTCAGGAACTACTATGAAAATGCTGAGCAACAGGATGCAGGTTTCAGCTTGAAGCGCAGAGAAAGTCTGACGTACATCCCGAGTGGGTTAGTGCGCACTTCTGTCAGCCACTTTAACAAAATCCCTCATGCTGACCATCGGCTTAAACCTCCAAACACAGAAACATCGTTAGTGACATCATCACCTACTAGTTCTGATATCGACACTAAACCTGATAAACTCGGAGACCTGTTCAGCACAGAGGTTGATTACTCTGTGAGCCACAAATCAGAAGATTTTTCAGAGGAATGTTTCCGTTCATCAGCAGAAATGATTAAAATTTGGCAGGAAATGGAGAAAGAGGTCGACAGCTCACTGAGAGAAAATAAGTTCAGAGCTATGTCACAGTTCCGAGGACCAAGTTCAGTTTTCCAAAGTTTCAGTAGAAACACAGAAGATCAAGTTAGACAACAAGAATTGATGGCCACTGACGATCTCAGCATTATTACAGAGGAATCGCCAGTCAAGGTGAAACATACATTATACCATAATATTATACAGGAAAAGTGTGTGGATGTGTTTTATACTTTTACTTTTTATAAACTTTTCTGGATTAATTGGACAAAAGAATTGCATATATATAACTATTATTTTGTCATAATTAAGGGTAAAGAAGATGAAAACGAAAGAGAGTCAACAGAAAATGCAGTCTTAAGTCTGACGAAGACGTTCAGCCAGCATATACAGAGCAGAGAAACTTTGAACCAGTCGAGGAGGCGGGCCTCAGAGACGACCGTAAACACAGTTAATAAAATAAATATACCACCACTGACCGACAAAGAGACCAAGAAAACCCTCAAAGGTGAGAGATTCATATTATCTGTTGACAGGACAGATAGGCACATGTTGGATCCATGTGAACTTTATTTGAAAAAAACAAACAAACAACTAATGCAGTATAATGTAATCATTTGGTGAACAGATGTTTTATTACAGTACACAAAAGTGAGGTTTATCTGCCCATTTGCTGATGTCTGTGGCAATCATAAAAGAAAGAGCCTAAACTCTACCTGGCATATATTCCTGCAGTTTGGTCATTCTGTCATTGAACCACCTCTCAGCAGGGTGATGGAACTTCTTTACAGAATGTAGACACAAAAATGTGAATTAAAAAGGAAAACTGAATATGGAACACCAAAAGGGTCTCAGAAACAAATATAAATTATATTATAGTTTTCAACGGATTAAAGCTGGTGTATGATGCTGTCTGATTTTTTTAAAATTACACATCGACAATTGAACAGTTGTGTGTTTAATAATGTGCACAAAATTATAGGTAAATTTTTGAGCTACTGGTTCAAATATTCAATTAATATAATGTACAACTATTTCAGTATTACATCATAAATCTTGGCTTTACACCACATACAGTACCTTTTAAAAGTATTCAGCCCCCTTTAAAGTCATCAGAGTTGTCTGGGTCACAAATGACACTTACACAGATTGTTCCATCCAGTGTTTTTATAGTAAAATATGCCGTTAAAATTAATTATTTGTCATCATATCTTTAAAAAAAATGCTGCTTGCATACATATTCAACCTCTTCATACTAGTACTTGGTAGAACCATTTGCTGCATTAACAGCTTTAAATCTGTTGGTTCCTACTAGCTTTGCACACTGTTTGGGATTGGGCCTGGGCTACCTATTCATCCTGGCAGATTTGCTCCAGGTTGTTTGGATGATGCTTGTAGACCTCAATTTTCAAACAGTGCCACAGATTTTCGACTGGATTGAGGCTTTGACTTTTCCACTGTAGAGCAATCACCCTTTTGCTCAGCAAGAAAAAATACAGAGGAAACATTACTTTTGGCCCTTTAATGTATAGGTATATGTGAAACACAGTAAGATAAAATGACTGTTATTACCAACAGCAAACCAGGGTCTCTATTTGGGCACTCCATTAAAACCTTTCTATGCAGAGGAGCACACAGAATTTAACCTATGGAGAATTACTCTGTACCTTCTCATTTGTGATTTGTACAACCTGGGAAATGAGCAAAAACATACATAAATCAATAGAAACATTGTAAATAAATGTATAAATTATTAGAATTGCATTGCATGATGAGTCGAATATAGTATCACTACCAATATTAAAGTCGTTTTCAAAAGTGTACTTGCATGTGAGCAGAAAACCAAGTACGTTTATTTATTTAGCATTTATTTATTTAAAATTATTAATTCATTAGCAAATGAAAAGATAAAAACCACAGTTTAAGGCAGCTACTCCTACTAGGAAGAGCCAGACAACTATTTTTATCCTTTGAAAACTTTGAGTTTGACTCAAGCTAATAAGCTGCAGACTGTGCATGATGTTGATTACAAAATGTTTTATTTTCATTTTACAGGAAAACCAGACCTAGCACTGTCATTATCAGCATGTGTTCAGACAACACAAAATGCACAACAGACACACAATACTGTGACCGTTTTATCTCCAGAACTTTCACACTTGAAAAGCCCCATGCCATTTGAGGGTTTTCCTTGGCCGGATGTAAGGGAGCTGCGTTCCAGATACAGTTCTCTGGAGTGTGCACCTCTCACACCGCTCACTTCTGCTGCAAATACACTCAGTCCAGACTGTGACATGGACAAAAATGTATCTCGGATTCAGCGAGCTGGGTCTCTGGATCAGAAACTGGTTGGCTTTGACTGGACTAATTTACAGAAAAGGAAGGTGAATAGTGATTACTGCATATCAGCGCAGGCAAAATTACCCAATAACAGGACCATTACTGTGCTGGAAAAAGTCAACAAGACACATACACACACCGGCCAATCACAAAATTATATCCAGATTCAGTCCCCCACATCTTGGCAGAAAATGTCCCTGCTGTCTGTCACCGAGCGCTGCCGATTGTATGAGGATCTGGATGAGGCAGCGTCCAGAGCGGAGCCAGAAACCAGAAACAAGGACACTAAAACTGACAAACACAGCAATGCCGCACAGGAGGGTGTCGTCAAAAACCTTCGGGAAAAATTTCTCAATCTGAGATAGATAAAGGTTACATGTAGGGTAAATTATATAGTGCACTATATAATTCCCTATATGTAGGGAAGAGAAAGGTGTTTGGGATATGCCCTAGCAATTAATCATATTGTATAAATATCACACAGTATAGTCGGGCGATCAGGGCTCTACAGTGTGACCATTTCACTCGCATTTGCGACTGAAAATTTTTTTGTGCGACTGTGAAAAAATATTTAGGAGCACCGGTGCGAGTGACCTGTTCGGAGTTGTATAATACAATCGGAATAAAAAATAAAACTCAAAAATTCATCTATACCGCACAACGGTTACTTTCACACTGCTTTTCATCTCCTCAGTCAACCGAACAAGTGTGTAAATACTGCAGAGAAGCCATTATGATGATGAGAGTAACTCTGTACATCATCTGCTTCTCTCAAACCGCCATCTTTTATTGATCCCGCAAAATGACCTGCGACCTGTTCGTGTAAAGACAGTGGTAAATTAATAATAATGTTAACATTACAAGGTGGGTTTTAATTCAAACTTCTTTATGAAATAATTCCTCACCAATCATAATCAAGAGTAGCAACTGTTCAGTCTGTAAACATACAGTACACTGCCGCTCTCCTTCGCTCTCTTCATTAACTCATCCCAGCTCACGTGCACAGCGCATTCACTTCATTTAAACTCACAGTTGCTGGATATCACTACAAAAGTCAACTCCAGTTTCCATGTTTTGATTTAATCCCCCCAAATAACTTAATATTATCAGCAGACATGGCAACACTGTACTGGGGGAACCAATCTAAAAGGAACAACTAATAAACAAACAAAAAAACTAATAAAATGTAAAGAGAGAAAATGTGCTTAGTTATAAATAAATCATTTAATATAAAAAAATACATATAATAATAACTTCATAAAATATAAATAAAATGAGAAATTAAATGATTTTTAATTACTATGGGTTGCATTTAATATCAATTTGACCTTAAGCTTAGTTCACTATTTCCTTAGAAGGCTATTAGCCTTTTTGCTAATATGGATCATGTTTGTGTTAGTCTAGTTTTAATTAGGACTCTTTATTATTTCAAACATTTAAAAATAAATATTTTATGCTGTTTATTTATCATTTAACCAACAGTGTCTCATTGCTATTACTTTAATTCAATTAACAGTGACAATGAGCAGAGAGCTTACATTTAACTGTTTATGACCTCCTGATTAAAGTTTAAACAAAAAAAGATTGGTATCTGGATCGGTATCAATCATAAAAATCCTGATTGGAGCGTCCCTAATGAACACCATTAGACTAAAGTGCTGTGCATCTTACGGGTAAATGAACTCACCCAATCACATCCTATATGAGATTATTCAGATATATACACAATATACACAGAGCAGTTCGAGAACTGACTTCAGCCCAGAACCATGACAGTGGAAAATGTCTAATAGTGTAGCTTCAAATATATTTAAGAGGAGCAGACTTCAAACACTGACCATTGAGGTTTATTGTATTTGTTTACAAGGTGGAACAGGTTAACCGTTGTTGTTTTGCATACAGTCTGTAAAATTAACTGAAAATATTAAATTTAGTTTATCTGAAGGTAAATTAATGTGTCATGGCTCACACCATGTTCCTAAATTCTGTCATAATTGACCAGCTCAAGTTTTCTCATGCCTACTTGTGTGTTATATTGTGGCATTTTAACGTTACCATCGCTAAAAAAACAAAACAAAAAAAAACTACAACCGTGCTCATAAATTTTTGTAATTAGGAGCACAAGTGCTCCTAAAATAAATTGTTACCGTAGAGCCCTGGCGATAGATTAACAGAAAACCAATATAATGTGTGTCAGTGAGTGATCAAGCCTCTGGAACAGCTTCAATTCTACTTGGTGCACATTCTACACATCAGGATCTATACTGGAATGATGGCAATTTTTTTTCTAAAACAGGAATCATCTATCTGCAAACATCTGGTGTGGCCACAGGCTTTCAATCCAGCCAGAAAGAAGGCCCACTTCATAGTTGATTGGAGACCAAGATGAACTAATTAAACAAATGCACTCAGGTTTGACTCCTGCTTGATTGGAAGGAAAGCCTACAGACACACTGGCCCTTTGTGGATAAGATTGATATGAAGACCCCTTGTTCTAAAACATCTTCCCCAAGTTGGTGTTGTGATGATTGAGGTGGAGAGAGCTGTCTTAACACATTGCTCAGGTATTCAGTTGGACTGAGATGTGGTGAGTGTGAAGGCTGTCGCATGCGATTTACATGATTTTTTTATCCTCATCAAACCATTCAGTGAGCCTTTGTGCCCTGTGGATGGGAGAAGAGTCATCCTGGAAGAGACTATGCTCATCAGGATAGAAATGTTTCATCATTAGATAAAGGGGAAGGTAGAAGTGCTGCAGGAGTGATCTGCAGGTCGCTTCACTATGAGGGGATGAGTGGAAACAAGCCATAGCAGTGGCTTAATTAAACATAATTGTGACTTCGATTCAATCAGATTTTCTCCTTTCTCTCTTTAATAATGCAAATGAATGTTAACTGAGTTGGATTAAAAAAAAAAGTAATGATTAACCTTTAATGAAAATAATGCACTGTAACATGAGAATTAAGATCATGGTAGTTTTATATGAAAAATATAAGGAATTAATGTCTATTTTTTGTTTCAAGTTTTAATTGTGTGTGTGTGTTTACACTCCAAACATCACTGTTTTATTTTCTTCTATTTTTATCTTTTGATTTTACCATTGTTTAATACATCAGACTTTTTATCTATCACTCGCTGTAGAAAAAAAATCCATTTATGTTTTATTTTTTGCTTTCCATATACAGCCATGCTTTCCATATACAACCATGCCACCAAACTTTCACCTAAAAAAATCTGCTTTATACTAGCTGTTATTTTATTCAAATGTTTTTTTTTTATTATTTTATCTTGGTTGTAAATTGTAAAGAATAAATCTGATTTTAAATCTCATAGAAAAACAGTAAGTAAACTTTATAAAAATGTATTAGCATAAAATGTTCATTTCCTTTATATTGTGATTTCCACTCATTACTCATTTATAATAATTTATCTGATATTTATTAAGATCCTGAAGATGATCGTGTTCTTTACGTATACAAATCAATTATACATATAAGAAATTAGTGTGTTTGGTATGTCTGTAATTTGTCTCTAAAAATGTCTACCTACCTTCATTAATGTTTATATAAAAAAACACAGTGTACAGCAGTGGCTATCAATCTTATCCACAAAGGGCTGGTGTGGCTGCAGGTTTTCAATCCAACCAATCAGGTGTGGCTTCAGATACCACTTTTCTGTTGCACCACTCATGAGCTGTGTTCTGGAAAACATTAACCTGGACCTTTCTGGAACGTTATTACTGTTTTCTTAAATGTTTACTTTAAAAAAATATTGTATCAAAACTCCATGTTGGGGGTTCTAGCAGGAGCCACGCCTGTGGGGAAAAATTAATGGATTATTCAGGGGATCATGAGATTGAATCTCTTAGTTTTGGAAAAAGTGGCTTAATATAAACCAACTCAAAGAGGGATATAAGATTTCCTTATAACAAAAAAAAAAATGTATTGGAGACTTTGCAAAACTGCCATATAAAGTACACTAGGTTCTTTTTTGTATAAATTCTGTCTTGACTGTCCCTGTCGAGTATATTTTGGTGCTTTTTAATAATAATGATATAAGAAATGCATAGTCTGGATCAGCTAAGCTAAGGAATTATTACAGCGTATTGCTGAGAACTATACTGTATTTTACTGTATATTTAAATTTTATCATGTATTGTACAATGTTTGTTAGCAGGTTTGCCTCACACCTCCAGGGTCTGGGGTTCGAGTCCCGCCGGGGCCATGTGTGTGCGGAGTTTGCATGTTCTCCCCGTGCTGCAGGGGTTTCCTCCGGGTACTCCGGTTTCCTCCCCCAGTCCAAAGACATGCATGGTAGGCTGATTGGCATGTCTAAATTGTCCGTAGTGTATGAATGGGTGTGAGAGTGTGTATGTGATTGTGCCCTGCGATGGACTGGCACCCTGTCCAGGGTGTACCCCGCCTTGTGCCCCATGCTCCCTGGGATAGGCTCCAGGTTCCCCGTGACCCTGAAAAGGAGTAAGCGGTAGAAGATGGATGGATGGATGTACAATGTTTTGTACAGAAGCATGGTGTAAAGTCTTTTAACAATGGACTTTGTAACTAAGCAGTTTTATAGAAATATATCAATTTTTAATTTATAAATTTACCCATAATCAGCAAGCCAGAGGTGACAGTGGTAAGGAAGTAGTATAGTACAGTGGGGGTCAATAAGTATTGGATGAGTCAACATTTTTTTCAGTAAATATATTTCCAATGAGGTTATTCAAATGAAATATTCAACAGACATCAGTATTAACTCAAGAAATCTGGAAATATAAAGAATTCACAACATTAAAGTCCATAAATAAAGTTACTGTATGTGTAATAAAGAGGAGTGACACGGGAGAAAAAAGTATTGAACATGCAAAGAAAAAGCAAGCTTATCTCAGTGGTTGTTTTTTTCTTGCACATTTTATGTGTCTCTAGCATTTTTTGCCTGTTTTAGATCTGCTTTGTTTGAAAAACCTCATACCTGAAAAACCTGTGATAAAGGATTTCCACTAATCCTGATTTCTTCTGTTTTTGTGAAGATCTCATACTAATTTTTTTCAGATATTAAAACAAAATCACCACCGTGAGAGCCGTTATCTCCAAATAGAAAAACCCTGCACAGTAGTGAACCTTCACAGAAGTGGTTGACCTTCCGAAATTCC